>NW_027514467.1:600000-900000 GCF_048772815.1 Callospermophilus lateralis | reverse complement strand
GAGGTAAAATATAAGTAGGAAAACAGAAATCTAGGTATGATTTGAAGCCCAGAGGGGTTTTGCCCTTGATTGGGATACTTAGCTTTGAATGATGTTCTGCAAAGATGCCTCAGATAATTCGATATACAATGGCATAGGACCTTGTACATTGGATGATTGAATTTAGAAGAGAACATCCAGTCAAAAAGGGATATTCAGTAGGATTAGGAAGATAGTCGGTAGGTTTAGGAAGAAGAGTGAGTATAGGATTTGGACCAAAAGTTCTTTAGCAATAGACTTTCTGTTGTTGAGTGAATGTAAATGTCAGCACATATGAAGAGTCAGTCACTATGTTGAACTGGGGAAAATATGTAGAAAAGCAGATATCAATAGAAACATTACGAAATCAGGCAAAGTATCAAGTGAGTGATAGAATTAGACATTTTCAACAGGGTTGAGTTTGAATATATAAATTAGGAAAAAAACAAATATGTAGTCACCAATAGGATTGACAATTGACAGCATTAGGCAACCTGGACATGGATGTTTTTAGAAATCCATGTTCACTTTCCATTTAGGCTTTGGTTCAATCATAAGTGTGACCTTTCCATTTTTTGTCCAGAATATTACTGTGATAATGAGGTGACATGAGTATTTCTTTCACCATTTCTGGGAGCAATATATTGAAGATGTAAAATGAGAATCGGGGGTACAAAGAGGTGTACCCTGTTTCTAGGAACATAGAGAAAAAGCATGAATAGACCATACTGTGAATAAATAATATAACTTTTTGAACTTTAAATAATGAATTGAACTGATATCTGAAAAATTAAAGAAATCGTATATTGATACACAATCATTCATTCCAACCAGTTATATATGTAATGGAAATATTAGTGTTTTGGTTTATCATGAAGAGTGTGTGAGTTTTGCTTCAAAATGATTATGGAAATTCAAAATAATATGTTTGGAAAGAAGTCTCATGAAAAGACCAGTCAAGAAACCCTGACAATACATGTGTTCTGAAGCAAGAAGTGGTGAAAGTTGAAACAAATGCTTATTAATTTGTGAACTTGTGGATGAAATGTATATCCTGTGATGTGCAAAAACTGAAGAAACAATAATGTACCAGTGTCGAATACAAATGAATGACAAATTACATATCATGTCCCATAGGAGTCTACTTGCATTGATGTTAGACTGGGTCAGTTACTGTAGAATAATTAGGATTTGTATGCACCATTCACTGAAGTTAGTTTTCAGTACTAGGAAACAAATATGTATTTCAGGTGGATGAGTATTTCTGATTGTAATCTAGTGAAAAGTGGATTATAAATCCACATACATGAACATGAATGAATTTAGAGAGTGTATATTAGACACATATATTTCATATTTTGAAAAATTTGGAGAGTATATCTATATCTATATCTATATCAATATACACACACACACACACACACACACACAACTCACAGACATTAAAAAGTACCAATATAAATGCCAATCGAAATTCATCAGTAAATATGTATCATCCACAAATGCAAAAATATTTATTTTACTGAATATGAGTTAATGTATAATGTTGTTCTACTAGGACGCTCTCCTATAAGTTGAATTTTCATTTCCAACAGCATTTAGGAGGAGTGAACTCTTCTCACAATTTGTATCTGCCAAGTCAGCCACCTCACAAAAATGTACGTGTGATACTTGGTAGGATTCTATATATGCATATAAATATACATGTGTGAATAGACTACAGAAAAAGGAAACAAGAATTCACATATTTGTTAATTTTAAAACACATGGAGAATATTTCAAATAAATTTGACTAGATTTATAACTCCTACCTTATATAATGCAAATGTCAAGTCCAACTATACAACATGTCTCCTCTGAAGTACATGTATTTCTAATGTGTTGGGTTAATTTTCTCCATTATATTAGGATGAATAGTTTGAGTCTACTATTTATGGGTTAGTGTCAGGGATTCAGTATTTCGAATGGAAAATTGGAAAATGAATCCAATGTGTATGTAAATATATGCTGCACAAATATCCTCCCGCTCTCATCCAGAACAATGCCTTGACATTACCTTCACCCCAAGTAAGACACCCTTAGAGGAGAAGAGTTACAAAATCAGTGAATACATATCTGGAATGGAAAATGCTCAGGAGTTCACAACCTTGGAGGTGGTAGAGGAGTTTCCAAAACTAAGGGACAGGGTAAACACTCCACAAACATGGAGCTCTGCTGGCCTAAAAACTTTTTGAGAAACTGCCTCTGAGCTTCCACACTTGAAATATATGTTGTTTTCAGGAGATTTGGATTCCTCTGTAGTGAGACCATCAAAGCTGGGTCTGCATCTATGTGACCTGGAGGACATGGTTTCTTATTTTCCAATGAACAAGATGAAGCAGTGCTGAATCCTCTCTTTGTAGGTAAACTGAGGCCACTGGGGACTAAGTGTCTCCCCGTGTGGACTGTGAAGCCATTTGGTCCTCTTCCACTTTTTGTGGTGTTTTTGCTGCTGCACTGTGAGTTTGGTATTTGTTTCACGAAATACTAGGAGCTAAACTGGGACACAGTGCTGGAGGGAGTTCTGTCACGTGTGGTGGGTCAGGGTCTGCAAGAGAATGCACCAACTAGGCTCCTATCTCTCACAGCTTGCCCCATTGCCCCCTTGTCCATATCAACCTGATTCTTAATTTTCCTCTGAAAACTCTCCATGTAACAAGATGCCTTTACATATAATGGTCTGTTGGCTGCACCATGTCAGTTACAAGCCATTTGGAATCCAATGGTAGATCCACATGTCCCTACCACTGATGTTTTATCAAACACCTCCCCACCACTGCGCTAGACCCACTACTGAGCAGGCTCCAAATTTCTGGCATCTCTGTTCTACACCATTTTCATGAAACCCAGTCAAGCAAGGCACTGTCTGGTACTTCCATGATCAGCAACAGGACATCCAATATTTCTCCAGTGCCACCTGGTCATAGGAATTTCAAAAATTTCATGGTATTTATCTAGCCATTTTTCAAGCATGAAGTTGGAGGCACTGTGGGTTTCAGTTCATTCAGCAAACATTAAATGGTGAGGAAGCTCATTTCAATGAAATCTCTGGAGAACTCTCACAGGCATGGCTTCCCAAAGAGTGGACAAAAGGTCACATTAGGCCAGGCACATTGAGGTCTACAATGTGAGGTCCATGTGTGTTTTGACTCTCAACTATGGCTGCCATTTCTTTAAGAATAAAATCATGTGATATCCTTGCTGAGATTCCCAGGCCTCTGTGGAAATCCACCCGGGGCCTAGGTCTCAGTTTCCAAGAGCGACTTTCATGCGTGGCCCCTTAAAATCCCAACAAAATTCATGGCAATGCTTCTCTGAGTTCAGTTCCAAAACCCAGTCTCTAAGGGGAATCACACCAGAGTTCAAGCCCACGTGGACCCAGTCATTTTTTCCAATGCCACACAAAAGACCAAAATTAAACCAAAACACTCCCACATGGCCCTCATCTTATTCCATATAGTCAATCATCTTAACCTCTTGCTGGAGGTTTCCATGAGGGGCGCAGCCCAAGACAGTGTCCAAAATCAGCTCGTTTGCCCCTCATTTGCCTAAAGTCAGGGTAGCCTGGACACCGTTTCTGTGAACCAGGAGTGAACAAATAAGCCTGCCTTTAATACTTCTGCGTTTCTCCAATTTGAGGCCTACTGATTTTAGGTATCCATTCTTTAGGTGATTTAGAGTCATGCGAAAACACAAGCACCTCTGCAGGGCTTTGAAGAACTCATTTGACCCAAAGAATCCCTATTGTCTTTTGATGGAGTGCAGGAACCTAACAGAGGAAGGCAAGAGACTTCATCCACAATGAATGAAATTTTTTGCCATTTTGGTTTTGGAAGCTCACATGGGAAAATTCTTAAGATCCATCAGGTGCTGAGAATCTAAGTCACAGCCAAACACAGGTCCAAGAGGCTGATAAAGACACATCCCTTTCCAAAACAATTAAGCAAAGAGCCACAGGTGAGGCCCATTCATTTCCATTTCAAAACTGTTTTCTTCAGGCTTCACAAAGGGGTGGCCTGAGGCAAAGACCTTCCTGACATTCAGTGCAACACAACAATAAGTAAGCAAAAGGCCCAAAGCAGGGATTCTGCACTGAGACTTTCCTGGTCACACTGATATCTGAGTTTTCTGAGATGCTCGCCATTCTCTTCAGATATCCAGTACATGGCCATGTCACAGAGCTTGGAGGTGGTACATATTTTGGACACAAATCCATGAGCCTATTCTGGAGAGTGGCCAGAATACAGGAAGAAAACTACAACTTAGAAAGATAGCAGGTGTTGCACATCGATAAGACAAGCTGCAGTCCATTCATATATTGGGCAGGATGAATTATGGGAAGATTTATACTAGACAGGACACATCCATTAATGCATTCTCTTTTCTAATGTCTACAACAACGGACACAGTGGGATACACAGAAACAGAAACACTCGCCGTGTCAAATGACTTACTAGAAACTGTCCACTCCAAACCAAACAAACCGCCTTTCCTATCTATTCTCAGAACATGAGACAAAACAACAAACCCACACCCACTCCCACAAAGGCACCTCCTTCCCCCAAGTAGGTCTGTGACTATCCGGAGTGTCCTCTGACTGGTGGGCCATACTATGTTCCCCCGAAATGGCCTGTCTTCTCTCAGATCTTGTTCCCTTGACCAACTCTGTGACGATGTCAGGAAAAAGTGGTTAGCCACTACCTGTTTTCTCAGGAAAGGTCCATCTTCAGAGCTCTCCTGGCATTTGGCCATCCTCACATCATTAGGTACCAAGAAAACTGACTCTGTCCTTGGTAAATCCAAACAAGTGAGCCCACTGGGACTGGGACTGGGACTGCCTCTGGGTGCCTGGCTTCTTGGATACCAAGTTCAGAGAGTTCCATCACCAAGGAAATGAGGTATGTCACATTCTTTGGAACTGAATGAGGTCACTGCCTTGGCAACCACTTTGTCCTAACAGTTGCTTCCAAGGGTAACATAAGATGGAGGTTGCCCCTACTTCCTGTGACACTTTCATAGGGTAGAATGTATATCACCATTGGCACCCGGGAACAGCTCTCCACTCAGCCCTGGTTTGGTCCATCTTCTGTACAATAAGAAGAGAGAGAGGCAGATTCAGACACATCCCTTCATCCTGACCAGGTTGTTTGCCATGGAAGATGACTTTTGCTCTCTCAGGTGCTTCATACCTACCTACAACTTCTCCAGGTATCATTTGTGCGTGGACATTTGAGGTTCTCATCAGGTGGAAGGTCCCCAACTTTCCTGTATTGTAAGAACCACTCTGTCCCTGCTCTTCTGTAAAATGATTGAGGGAACAGTGTATACTTGGGGTTAAAAACAGGTTTGATTTGGGTTACGAGTGATTCTGTGTGATGAATAATGGTATTGGGAACCTGCAATATTTACAAGAATATAGAGGTGAAATATGAGTAGGAAAACAGAAATCTAGGTATGATTTGAAGCCCAGAAGGGTTTTGCCCTTGATTGGGATACTTAGCTTTGAATGATGTTCTGCAAAGATGCCTCAGATAATACGATATACAATGGCATAGGACCTTGTACATTGGATGATTGAATTTAGAAGAGAACATCCAGTCAAAAAGGGATATTCAGTAGGATTAGGAAGATAGTCGGTAGGTTTAGGAAGAAGAGTGAGTATAGGATTTGGACCAAAAGTTCTTTAGCAATAGACTTTCTGTTGTTGAGTGAATGTAAATGTCAGCACATATGAAGAGTCAGTCACTATGTTGAACTGGGGAAAATATGTAGAAAAGCAGATATCAATAGAAACATTATGAAATCAGGCAAAGTATAAAGTGATTGATAGAATTAGACATTTTCAACAGGGTTGAGTTTGAATATATAAATTAGGAAAAAAACAAATATGTAGTCACCAATAGGATTGACAATTGACAGCATTAGGCAACCTGGACATGGATGTTTTTAGAAATCCATGTTCACTTTCCATTTAGGCTTTGGTACAATCATAAGTGTGACCTTTCCATTTTTTGTCCAGAATATTACTGTGATAATGAGGTGACATGAGTATTTCTTTCACCATTTCTGGGAGCAATATATTGAAGATGTAAAATGAGAATCGGGGGTACAAAGAGGTGTACCCTGTTTCTAGGAACATAGAGAAAAAGCATGAATAGACCATACTGTGAATAAATAATATAACTTTTTTGAACTTTAAATAATGAATTGAACTGAAATCTGAAAAATTAAAGGAAATCGAATATTGATATACAATCATTCATTCCAACCAGGTATATATGTAATGGAAATATTAGTGTTTTGGTTTATCATGAAGAGTGTGTGAGTTTTGCTTCAAAATGATTATGGAAATTCAAAATAATGTGTTTGGAAAGAAGTCTCATGAAAAGATCAGTCAAGAAACCCTGACAATACATGTGTTCTGAAGCAAGAAGTGGTGAAAGTTGAAACAAATGCTTATTAATTTGTGAACTTGTGGATGAAATGTATATCCTGTGATGTGCAAAAACTGAAGAAACAATAATGTACCAGTGTCGAATACAAATGAATGACAAATTACATATCATGTCCCATAGGAGTCTACTTGCATTGATGTTAGACTGGGTCAGTTACTGTAGAATAATTAGGATTTGTATGCACCATTCACTGAAGTTAGTTTTCAGTACTAGGAAACAAATATGTATTTCAGGTGGATGAATATTTCTGATTATAATCTTGTGAAAAGTGGAATATAAATCCACATACATGAACATGAGTGAATTTAGAGAGTGTATATTAGACACATATATCTCATATTTTGAAAAATTTGGAGAGTATATCTATATCTATATCTATATCTATACACACACACACACACACACACACACACACAACACTCACAGACTTTAAAAAGTACCAATATAAATGCCAATCGAAATTCATCAGAAAATATGTATCATCCAAAAATGCAAAAATATTTATTTTACTGAACATGAGTTAATGTATAATGTTGTTCTACTAGGACGCTCCCCTACAGGTTGAATTTTCATTTCCAACAGAATTTAGGAGGAGTGAACTCTTCTCACAATTTGTATCTGGCAAGATAGCCACCTCACAAAAATGTACGTGTGATACCTGGTAGGATTCTATATATGCATATAAATATACATGTGTGAATAGGCTACAGAAAAGGGAAACAAGAATTCACATATTTGTTAAGTTTAAAAACACATGGAGAATATTTCAATTAAAATTTGACTAGATTTATAACTCCTACCTTATATAATGCAAATGTCAAGTCCAACTATACAACATGTCTCCTCTGAAGTACTTGTATTTCTAATGTGTTGGATTAATATTCTCCATTATATTAGGATGAATAGTCTGAGTCTACTAGGTATGGGTTAGTGTCAGGGATTCAGTATTTCGAATGGAAAATTGGAAAATGAATCCAATGTGTATGTAAATACATGCTGCACAAATATCCTCCCGCTCTCATCCAGAACAATGCATTGAGATTACCTTCACCCCAAGTAAGACACAATTAGAGGAGAAGAGTTACAAAATCAGTGAATACATATCTGGAATGGAAAATGCTCAGGAGTTCACAACCTTGGAGGTGGTAGAGGAGTTTCCAAAACTAAGGGACAGGGTAAACACTCCACAAACATGGAGCTCTGCTGGCCTAAAAACTTTTTGAGAAACTGCCTCTGAGCTTCCACACTTGAAATATATGTTGTTTTCAGGAGATTTGACTTCCTCTGTAGTGAGACCATCAAAGCTGGGTCTGCATCTATGTGACCTGGAGGACATGGTTTCTTATTTTCCAATGAACAAGATGAAGCAGTGCTGAATCCTCTCTTTGTAGGTAAACTGAGGCCACTGGGGACTAAGTGTCTCCCCGTGTGGACTGTGAAGCCATTTGGTCCTCTTCCACTTTTTGTGGTGTTTTTGCTGCTGCTGTGAGTTTGGTATTTGTTTCACGAAATAATAGGAGCTAAACTGGGACACAGTGCTGGAGGGAGTTCTGTCACGTGTGGTGGGTCAGGGTCTGCAAGAGAATGCACCAACTAGGCTCCTATCTCTCACACCTTGCCCCATTGCCCCCTTGTCCATATCAACCTGATTCTTAATTTTCCTCTGAAAACTCTCCATGTAACAAGATGCCTTTACATATAAGGGTCTGCTGGCTGCACCATGTCAGTTACAAGCCATTTGGAATCCAATGGAAGATCCACATGGCCCTACCACGGATGTTTTATCAAACACCTCCCCACCACTGCTCTAGACCCACTACTCAGCAGGCTCCAAATTTCTGGCATCTCTGTTCTACAAAATTTTCATGAGACTCAGTAAATCAAGGCACTGTCTGGTATACTCATGATCAGCAACAGGACATCCAATGTTTCTCCAGTGCCACCTGTTCATAGGAATTTCAAAAATTTCATGGTATTTATCTAGCCATTTTTCAAGCATGAAGTTGGAGGCACTGTGGGTTTCAGTTCATTCAGCAAACATTAAATGGTGAGGAAGCTCATTTCAATGAAATCTCTGGAGAACTCTCACAGGCATGGCTTCCCAAAGAGTGGACAAAAGGTCACATTAGGCCAGGCCCATTGAGGTCTACAATGTGAGGTCCATGTGTGTTTTGACTCTCAACTATGGCTGCCATCTCTTTAAGAATAAAATCATGTGATATCCTTGCTGAGATTCCCATGCCTCTGTGGAAATCCACCCGGGGCCTAGGTCTCAGTTTCCAAGAGCGACTTTCATCCGTGGCCTCTTAAAATCCCAACAAAGTTCATGGCAATGCTTCTCTGAGTTCAGTTCCAAAACCTAGTCTATAAGGGGAATCACACCAGAGTTCAAGCCCACGTGGACCCAGTCATCTTTTCCAATGGCACACAAATGACCAAAATTAAAACCAAAACACTCCCACATGGCCCTCATCTTATTTCATATAGTCAATCATCTTAACCTCTGGCTGGAGGTTTCCATGAGGGGCGCAGCCCAAGACAGTGTCCAAAATCAGCTCGATTGCCCCTCATTTGTCTAAAGTCAGGGTAGCCTGGACACCGTTTCTGTGAACCAGGAGTGAACAAATAAGCCTGCCGTTAATACTTCTGTGTTTCTCCAATTTGAGGCCTAATTATTTTAGGTATCGATTCTTTAGGTGATTTAGAGTCTTGCGAAAACACAAGCACCTCTGCAGGGCTTTGAAGAACTCATTTGACCCAAAGAATCCCTATTGTCATTTGATGGAGTGCAGGAACCTAACAGAGGAAGGCAAGAGACTTCATCCACAATGAATGAAATTTTTTGCCATTTTGGTTTTTGAAGCTCACATGGGATCATTCTTAAGATCCATCAGGTGCTGAGAATCTAAGTCACAGCCACACACAGGCCCAAGAGGCTGATAAAGACACATCCCTTTCCAAAGCAATTAAGCAAAGAGCCACAGGTGAGGCCCATTCATTTCCATTTGAAAACTGTTTTCTTCAGGCTTCACAAAGGGGTGGCCTGAGGCAAAGACCTTCCTGACATTCAGTGCAACACAACAATAAGTAAGCAAAAGGCCCAAAGCAGGGTTTCTGCACTGAGACTTTCCTGGTCACACTGATATCTGAGTTTTCTGAGATGCTAGCCATTTTCTTCAGCTATCCAGTACATGGCCATGCCACAGAGCTTGGAGGTGGTACATATTTGGACACAAATCCATGAGCCTATTCTGGAGAGTGGCCAGAATTCAGGAAAAAAACTACAACTTAGAAAGAAAGCAGGTGTTGCACATCGATAAGACAACCTGCAGTCCATTCATATATTGGGCATGGGAAGATTTATACTAGACAGGACACATCCATTAATGCATTCTCTTTTCTAATGTCTACAACAACGGACACAGTTGGATCCACAGAAAGAGAAACACTCGCCATGTCAAATGACTTACTAGAAACTGTCCACTCCAAACCAAACATACCGCCTTTTCTATCTATTCTCAGAACATGAGACAAAACAACAAACCCACACCCACTCCCACAAAGGCACCTCCTTCCCCCAAGTAGGTCTGTGACTATCCGGAGTGTCCTCTGACTGGTGGGCCATACTATGTTCCCCCGAAATGGCCTGTCTTCTCTCAGATCTTGTTTCCTTGACCAACTCTGTGAAGATGTCAGGAAAAAGTGGTTAGCCACTACCTGTTTTCTCAGGAAAGGTCCATCTTCAGAGCTCTCCTGGCATTTGGCCATCCTCACATCATTAGGTACCAAGAAAACTGACTCTGTCCTTGGTAAATCCAAACAAGTGAGCCCACTGGGACTGGGACTGGGACTGCCTCTGGGTGCCTGGCTTCTTGGATACCAAGTTCAGAGAGTTCCATCACCAAGGAAATGAGGTATGTCACATTCTTTGGAACTGAATGAGGTCACTGCCTTGGCAACCACTTTGTCCTAACAGTTGCTTCCAAGGGTAACATAAGATGGAGGTTGCCCCTACTTAGTGTGACACTTTCATAAGGTAGAATGTATATCACCATTGGCACCCGGGAACAGCTCTCCACTCAGCCCTGGTTTGGTCCATCTTCTGTACAATAAGAAGAGAGAGAGGCAGATTCAGACACATCCCTTCATCCCGACCAGGTTGTTTGCCATGGAAGATGACTTTTGCTCTCTCAGGTGCTTCATACCTGCCTACAACTTCTCCAGGTATCATTTGTGCATGGACATTTGAGGTTCTCATCAGGTGGAAGGTCCCCAACTTTCCTGTATTGTAAGAACCACTCTGTCCCTGCTCTTCTGTAAAATGATTAAGGGAACAGTGTATACTTTGGGTTAAAAACAGGTTTGATTTGGAATACGAGTGATTCTGTGTGATGAATAATGGTATTGGGAACCTGCAATATTTACAAGAATATAGAGGTGAAATATGAGTAGGAAAACAGAAATCTAGGTATGATTTGAAGCCCAGAAGGGTTTTGCCCTTGATTGGGATACTTAGCTTTGAATGATGTTCTGCAAAGATGCCTCAGATAATTCGATATACAATGGCATAGGACCTTGTACATTGGATGATTGAATTTAGAAGAGAACATCCAGTCAAAAAGGGATATTCAGTAGGATTAGGAAGATAGTCGGTAGGTTTAGGAAGAAGAGTGAGTATAGGATTTGGACCAAAAGTTCTTTAGCAATAGACTTTCGGTTGTTGAGTGAATGTAAATATCAGCACATATGAAGAGTCAGTCACTATGTTGAACTGGGGAAAATATGTAGAAAAGCAGATATCAATAGAAACATTACGAAATCAGGCAAAGTATAAAGTGAGTGATAGAATCAGACATTTTCAACAGGGTTGAGTTTGAATATATAAATTAGGAAGAAAACAAATATGTAGTCACCAATAGGATTGACAATTGACCTCATTAGGCAACCTGGACATGGATGTTTTTAGAAATCCATGTTCACTTTCCATTTAGGCTTTGGTACAATCATAAGTGTGACCTTTCCATTTTTTGTCCAGAATATTACTGTGATAATGAGGTGACATGAGTATTTCTTTCACCATTTCTGGGAGCAATATATTGAAGATGTAAAATGAGAATCGGGGGTACAAAGAGGTGTACCTTGTTTCTAGGAACATAGAGAAAAAGCATGAATAGACCATATTGTGAATAAATAATATAACTTTTTTGAACTTTAAATAATGAATTGAACTGATATCTGAAGAATTAAAGGAAATCGTATATTGATATACAATCATTCATTCCAACCAGGTATATATGTAATGGAAATATTTGTGTTTTGGTTTATCATGAAGAGTGTGTGAGTTTTGCTTCAAAATGATTATGGAAATTCAAAATAATGTGTTTGGAAAGAAGTCTCATGAAAAGACCAGTCAAGAAACCCTGACAATACATGTGTTCTGAAGCAAGAAGTGGTGAAAGTTGAAACAAATGCTTATTAATTTGTGAACTTGTGGATGAAATGTATAACCTGTGATGTGCAAAAACTGAAGAAACAATAATGTACCAGTGTCGAATACAAATGAATGACAAATTACATATCATGTCCCATAGGAGTCTACTTGCATTGATGTTAGACTGGGTCAGTTACTGTAGAATAATTAGGATTTGTATGCACCATTCACTGAAGTTAGTTTTCAGTACTAGGAAACAAATAAGTATTTCAGGTGGATGGATATTTCTGATTATCATCTTGTGAAAAGTGGATTATAAATCCACATACATGAACATGAATGAATTTAGAGAGTGTATATTAGACACATATATTTCATATTTTGAAAAATTTGGAGAGTATATCTATATCTATATCTATACACACACACACACACACACACACACACACACACAACTCACAGACATTAAAAAGTACCAATATAAATGCCAATCGAAATTCATCAGTAAATATGTATCATCCACAAATGCAAAAATATTTATTTTACTGAACATGAGTTAATGTATAATGTTGTTCTACTAGGACGCTCTCCTATAAGATGAATTTTCATTTCCAACAGCATTTAGGAGGAGTGAACTCTTCTCACAATTTGTATCTGCCAAGACAGCCACCTCACAAAAATGTACGTGTGATACCTGGTAGGATTCTATATATGCATATAAATATACATGTGTGAATAGACTACAGAAAAAGGAAACAAGAATTCACATATTTGTTAAGTTTAAAACACATGGAGAATATTTCAAATAAATTTGACTAGATTTATAACTCCTACCTTATATAATGCAAATGTCAAGTCCAACTATACAACATGTCTCCTCTGAAGTACTTGTATTTCTAATGTGTTGGGTTAATTTTCTCCATTATATTAGGATGAATAGTCTGAGTCTACTAGGTATGGGTTAGTGTCAGGGATTCAGTATTTCGAATGGAAAATTGGAAAATGAATCCAATGTGTATGTAAATATGTGCTGCACAAACATCTTCCCGCTCTCATCCAGAACAATGCCTTGACATTACCTTCACCCCAAGTAAGACACAATTAGAGGAGAAGAGTTACTAAATCAGTGAATACATATCTGGAATGGAAAATGCTCAGGAGTTCACAACCTTGGAGGTGGTAGAGGAGTTTCCAAAACTAAGGGACAGGGTAAACACTCCACAAACATGGAGCTCTGCTGGCCTAAAAACTTTTTGAGAAACTGCCTCTGAGCTTCCACACTTGAAATATATGTTGTTTTCAGGAGATTTGGCTTCCTCTGTAGTGAGACCATCAAAGCTGGGTCTGCATCTATGTGACCTGGAGGACATGGTTTCTTATTTTCCAATGAACAAGATGAAGCAGTGCTGAATCCTCTCTTTGTAGGTAAACTGAGGCCACTGGGGACTAAGTGTCTCCCCGTGTGGACTGTGAAGCCATTTGGTCCTCTTCCACTTTTTGTGGTGTTTTTGCTGCTGCACTGTGAGTTTGGTATTTGTTTCACGAAATACTAGGAGCTAAACTGGGACACAGTGCTGGAGGGAGTTCTGTCACGTGTGGTGGGTCAGGGTCTGCAAGAGAATGCACCAACTAGGCTCCTATCTCTCACAGCTTGCCCCATTGCCCCCATGTCCATATCAACCTGATTCTTAATTTTCCTCTGAAAACTCTCCATGTAACAAGATGTCTTTACATATAAGGGTCTGTTGGCTGCACCATGTCAGTTACAAGCCATTTGGAATACAATGGTAGATCCACATGGCCCTACCACGGATGTTTTATCAAACACCTCCCCACCACTGCTCTAGACCCACTACTCAGCAGGCTCCAAATTTCTGGCATCTCTGTTCTACACCATTTTCATGAAACTCAGTAAATCAAGGCACTGTCTGGTATACTCATGATCAGCAACAGGACATCCAATGTTTCTCCAGTCCCACCTGGTCATAGGAATTTCAAAAATTTCATGGTATTTATCTAGCCATTTTTCAAGCATGAAGTTGGAGGCACTGTGGGTTTCAGTTCATTCAGCAAACATTAAATGGTGAGGAAGCTCATTTCAATGAAATCTCTGGAGAACTCTCACAGGCACGGCTTCCCAAAGAGTGGACAAAAGGTCACATTAGGCCAGGCCCATTGAGGTCTACAATGTGAGGTCCATGTGTGTTTTGACTCTCAACTATGGCTGCCATCTCTTTAACAATAAAATCATGTGATATCCTTGCTGAGATTCCCAGGCCTCTGTGGAAATCCACCCGGGGCCTAGGTCTCAGTTTCCAAGAGCGACTTTCATGCGTGGCCTCTTAAAATCCCAACAAAATTCATGGCAATGCTTCTCTGAGTTCAGTTCCAAAACCCAGTCTCTAAGGGGAATCACACCAGAGTTCAAGCCCACGTGGACCCAGTCATTTTTTCCAATGCCAAACAAATGACCAAAATTAAAACCAAAACACTCCCACATGGCCCTCATCTTATTTCATATAGTCAATCATCTTAACCTCTGGCTGGAGGTTTCCATGAGGGGCGCAGCCCAAGACAGTGTCCAAAATCAGCTCGTTTGCCCCTCATTTGTCTAAAGTCAGGGTAGCCTGGACACCGTTTCTGTGAACCAGGAGTGAACAAATAAGCCTGCCGTTAATACCTCTGTGTTTCTCCAATTTTAGGCCTACTGATTTTAGGTATCGATTCTTTAGGTGATTTAGAGTCTTGCGAAAACACAAGCACCTCTGCAGGGCTTTGAAGAACTCATTTGACCCAAAGAATCCCTATTGTCATTTGATGGAGTGCAGGAACCTAACCTAGGAAGGCAAGAGACTTCATCCACAATGAATTATATTTTTTGCCATTTTGGTTTTTGAAGCTCACATGGGATCATTCTTAAGATCCATCTGGTGCTGAGAATCTAAGTCACAGCCACACACAGGCCCAAGAGGCTGATAAAGACACATCCCTTTCCAAAGCAATTAAGCAAAGAGCCACAGGTGAGGCCCATTCATTTCCATTTGAAAACTGTTTTCTTCAGGTTTCACAAAGGTGTGGCCTGAGGCAAAGACCTTCCTGACATTCAGTGCAACACAACAATAAGTAAGCAAAAGGCCCAAAGCAGGGTTTCTGCACTGAGACTTTCCTGGTCACACTGATATCTGAGTTTTCTGAGATGCTCGCCATTCTCTTCAGCTATCCAGTACATGGCCATGTCACAGAGCTTGGAGGTGGTACATATTTTGGACACAAATCCATGAGCCTATTCTGGAGAGTGGCCAGAATTCAGGAAGAAAACTACAACTTAGAAAGATAGCAGGTGTTGCACATCGATAAGACAAGCTGCAGTCCATTCATATATTGGGCATGGGAAGATTTATACTAGACAGGACACATCCATTAATGCATTCTCTTTTCTAATGTCTACAACAACGGACACAGTGGGATACACAGAAAGAGAAACACTCGCCGTGTCAAATGACTTACTAGAAACTGTCCACTCCAAACCAAACAAACCGCCTTTCCTATCTATTCTCAGAACATGAGACAAAACAACAAACCCACACCCACTCCCACAAAGGCACCTCCTTCCCCCAAGTAGGTCTGTGACTATCCAGAGTGTCCTCTGACTGGTGGGCCATACTATGTTCCCCGGAAATGGCCTGTCTTCTATCAGATCTTGTTTCCTTGACCAACTCTGTGAAGATGTCAGGAAAAAGTGGTTAGCCACTACCTGTTTTCTCAGGAAAGGTCTATCTTCAGAGATCTCCTGGCATTTGGCCATCCTCACACCATTAGGTACCAAGAAAACTGACTCTGTCCTTGGTAAATCCAAACAAGTGAGCCCACTGGGACTGGGACTGGGACTGCCTCTGGGTGCCTGGCTTCTTGGATACCAAGTTCGGAGAGTTCCATCACCAATGAAATGAGGTATGTCACATTCTTTGGAACTGAATGAGGTCACTGCCTTGGCAACCACTTTGTTCTAACAGTTGCTTCCAAGGGTAACATAAGATGGAGGTTGCCCCTACTTCCTGTGACATTTTCATAAGGTAGAATGTATATCAACCATTGGCACCCGGGAACAGCTCTCCACTCAGGCCTGGTTTGGTCCATCATCTCTACAATAAGAAGAGAGAGATTCAGATTCAGACACATCCCTTCATCCTGACCAGGTTGTTTGCCATGGAAGATGACTTTTGCTCTCTCAGGTGCTTCATACCTGCCTTCAACTTCTCCAGGTATCATTTGTGCATGGACATTTGAGGTTCTCATCAGGTGGAAGGTCCCCAACTTTCCTGTATTGTAAGAACCACTCTGTCCCTGCTCTTCTGTAAAATGATTGAGGGAACAGTGTATACTTGGGGTTAAAAACAGGTTTGATTTGGGTTACGAGTGATTCTGTGTGACGAATAATGGTATTGGGAACCTACAATATTTACAAGAATATAGAGGTGAAATGTAAGTAGGAAAACAGAAATCTAGGTATGATTTGAAGCCCAGAAGGGTTTTGCCCTTGATTGGGATACTTAGCTTTGAATTATGTTCTGCAAAGATGCCTCAGATAATTCGATATACAATGGCATAGGACCTTGTACATTGGATGATTGAATTTAGAAGAGAACATCCAGTCAAAAAGGGATATTCAGTAGGATTAGGAAGATAGTCGGTAGGTTTAGGAAGAAGAGTGAGTATAGGATTTGGACCAAAAGTTCTTTAGCAATAGACTTTCGGTTGTAGAGTGAATGTAAATGTCAGCCCATATGAAGAGTCAGTCACTATGTTGAACTGAGGAAAATATGTAGAAAAGCAGATATCAATAGAAACATAACGAAATCAGGCAAAGTATTAAGTGAGTGATAGAATTAGACATTTTCAACAGGGTTGAGTTTGAATATATAAATTAGAAAAAAGACAAATATGTATTCACCAATAGGATTGAGAATTGACAGCATTAGGCAACCTGGACATGGATGTTTTTAGAAATCCATGTTCACTTTCCATTTAGGCTTTGGTACAATCATAAGTGTGACCTTTCCATTTTTTGTCCAGAATATTACTGTGATAATGAGGTGACATGAGTATTTCTTTCACCATTTCTGGGAGCAATATATTGAAGATGTAAAATGAGAATCGTGGGTACAAAGAGGTGTACCCTGTTTCTAGGAACATAGAGAAAAAGCATGAATAGACGATACTGTGAATAAATAATATAACATTTTTGAACTTTAAATAATGAATTAACTGATATCTGAAAAATTAAAGGAAATCGTATATTGATATACAATCATTCATTCCAACCAGGTATATATGTAATGGAAATATTAGTGTTTTGGTTTATCAGGAAGAGTGTGTGAGTTTTGCTTCAAAATGATTATGGAAATTCAAAATAATGTGTTTGGAAAGAAGTCTCATGAAAAGACAAGTCAAGAAACCCTGACAATACATGTGTTCTGAAGCAAGATGATTAAAGTTGAAAAAAATGCTTATTAATTTGTGAACTTGTGGATGAAATGTATAACCTGTGATGTGCAAAAACTGAAGAAACAATAATGTACCAGTGTCGAATACAAATGAATGACAAATTACATATCATGTCCCATAGGAGTCTACTTCATTGATGTTAGACTGGGTCAGTTACTGTAGAATAATTAGGATTTGTATGCACCTTTCACTGAAGTTAGTTTTTAGTACTAGGAAACAAATATGTATTTCAGGTGGATGAATATTTCTGATTATAATCTTGTGAAAAGTGGATTATAAATCCACATACATGAACATGAATGAATTTAGAGAGTGTATATTAGACACATATATTTCATATTTTGAAAAATTTGGAGAGTATATCTATATCTATATCTACATACACAAACACACACACACACACACAAACACACAACACTCACAGACATTAAAAAGTACCAATATAAATGCCAATCGAAATTCATCAGTAAATATGTATCATCCACAAATGCAAAAATATTTATTTTACTGAACATGAGTTAATGTATAATGTTGTTCTACTAGGACGCTCTCCTATAGGTTGAATTTTCATTTCCAACAGCATTTAGGAGGAGTGAACTCTTCTAACAATTTGTATCTACCAAGACAGCCACCTCACAAAAATGTACGTGTGATACCTGGTAGGATTCTATATATGCATATAAATATACATGTGTGAATAGGCTACAGAAAAGGGAAACAAGAATTCACATATTTGTTAAGTTTAAAAACACATGGGGAATATTTCAATTAAAATTTGACTGGATTTATAACTCCTACCTTATATAATGCAAATGTCAAGTCCAACTATACAACATGTCTCTTCTGAAGTGCTTGTATTTCTATTGTGTTGGGTTAATTTTCTCCATTATATTAGGATGAATACTCTGAGTCTACTAGGTATGGGTTAGTGTCAGGGATTCAGTATTTCGAATGGAAAATTGGAAAATGAATCCAATGTGTATGTAAATATATGCTGCACAAAATCCTCCCACTCTCATCCAGAATAATGCCTTGACATTACCTTCACGCCAAGTAAGACACAATTAGAGGAGAAGAGTTACAAAATCAGTGAATACATATCTGGAATGGAAAATGCTCAGGAGTTCACAACCTTGGAGGTGGTAGAGGAGTTTCCATGACTAAAGGACAGGGTAAACACTCCACAAACATGGAGCTCTGCTGGCCTAAAAACTTTTTGAGAAACTGCCTCTGAGCTTCCACACTTGAAATATATGTTGTTTTCAGGAGATTTGGCTTCCTCTGTAGTGAGACCATCAAAGCTGGGTCTGCATCTATGTGACCTGGAGGACATGGTTTCTTATTTTCCAATGAACAAGATGAAGCAGTGCTGAATCCTCTCTTTGTAGGTAAACTGAGGCCACTGGGGACTAAGTGTCTCCCCGTGTGGACTGTGAAGCCATTTGGTCCTCCTCCACTTTTTGTGGTGTTTTTGCTCCTGCACTGTGTGTTTGGTATTTGTTTCACGAAATACTAGGAGCTAAACTGGGACACAGTGCTGGAGGGAGTTCTGTCACGTGTGGTGGGTCAGGGTCTGCAAGAGAATGCACCAACTAGGCTCCTATCTCTCACAGCTTGCCCCATTGCCCCCTTGTCCATATCAACCTGATTCTTAATATTCCTCTGAAAACTCTCCATATAACAAGATGCCTTTACATATAAGGGTCTGCTGGCTGCACCATGTCAGTTACAAGACATTTGGAATCCAATGGTAGATCCACATGGCCCTACCATGGTGTTTTATCAAACACCCCCCCACCACTGCTCTAGACCCACTACTCAGCAGGCTTCAACTTACTGGCATCTCTGTTCTACACCATTTTCATGAAACTCAGTAAATCAAGGCACTGTCTGGTATACTCATGATCAGCAACAGGACATCCAATGTTTCTCCAGTGCCACCTGGTCATAAAAATTTCAAAAATTTCATGGTATTTATCTAGCCATTTTTCAAGCATGAAGTTTTAGGCACTGTGGGTTTCAGTTCATTCAGCAAACATTAAATGGTGAGGAAGCTCATTTCAATGAAATCTCTGGAGAACTCTCACAGGCACGGCTTCCCAAAGAGTGGGCAAAAGGTCACATTAGGCCAGGCCCATTGAGGTCTACAATGTGAGGTCCATGTGTGTTTTGACTCTCAACTATGGCTGCCATTTCTTTAAGAATAAAATCATGTGATATCCTTGCTGAGATTCCCAGGCCTCTGTGAAATACCACCCGGGGCCTAGGTCTCAGTTTCCAAGAGCGACTTTCATGCGTGGCCTCTTAAAATCCCAACAAAATTTATGGCAATGCTTCTCTGAGTTCAGTTCCAAAAACCCAGTCTCTAAGGGGAATCACAGCAGAGTTCAAGCCCAGGTGGACCCAGTCATTTTTTTCAATGCCACACAAATGACCAAAATTAAAACCAAAACACTCCCACATGGCCCTCATCTTATTCCAAATAGTCAATCATCTTAACCTCTGGCTGGAGGTTTCCATGAGGGGCGCAGCCCAAGACAGTGTCCAAAATCAGCTCATTTGCCCCTCATTTGCCTAAAGTCAGGGTAGCCTGGACACCGTTTCTGTGAACCAGGAGTGAACAAATAAGCCTGCCGTTAATACTTTTGTGTTTCTCCAATTTGAGGCCTACAGATTTTAGGTATCGATTCTTTAGGTGATTTAGAGTCTTGCGAAAACACAAGCACCTCTGCAGGGCTTTGAAGAACTCATTTGACCCAAAGAATCCCTATTGTCATTTGATGGAGTGCAGGAACCTAACAGAGGAAGGCAAGAGACTTCATCCACAATGAATGATATTTTTTGACATTTTGTTTTTGGAAGCTCACATGGGATCATTCTTAAGATCCATCAGGTGCTGAGAATCTAAGTCACAGCCACACACAGGTCCAAGAGGCTGATAAAGACACATCTCTTTCCAAAGCAATTAGCAAAGAGCCACAGGGGAGGCCCATTCATTTCCATTTGAAAACTGTTTTCTTCAGGCTTCACAAAGGGGTGGCCTGAGGCAAAGACCTTCCTGACATTCAGTGCAACACAACAATAAGTAAGCAAAAGGCCCAAAGCAGGGTTTCTGCACTGAGACTTTCCTGGTCACACTGATATATGAGTTTTCTGAGATGCTCGCCATTCTCTTCAGCTATCCAGTACATGGCCATGTCACAGAGTTTGGAGGTGGTACATATTTTGGACACAAATCCATGAGCCTATTCTGGAGAGTGGCCGGAATTCAGGAAGAAAACAACAACTTAGAAAGATTGCAGGTGTTGCACATTGATAAGACAAGATGCAGTCCATTCATATATTGGGCAGGATGAATTATGGGAAGATTTATACTAGACAGGACACATCCATTAATGCATTCTCTTTTCTAATGTCTACAACAACGGACACAGTGGGATACACAGAAACACTCGCCGTGTCAAATGACTTACTAGAAACTGTCCACTCCAAACCAAACATACCACCTTTCCTATCTATTCTCAGAACATGAGACAAAACAACAAACCCACACCCACTCCCACAAAGGCACCTCCTTCCCCCAAGTAGGTCTGTGACTATCCGAAGTGTCCTCTGACTGGTGGGCCATACTATGTTCCCCCGACATGGCCTGTCTCCTCTCAGATCTTGTTTCCTTGACCAACTCTGTGAAGATGTCAGGAAAAAGTGGTTAGCCACTACCTGTTTTCTCAGGAAAGGTCCATCTTCAGAGCTCTCCTGGCATTTGGCCATCCTCACATCTTTAGGTACCAAGAAAACTGACTCTGTCCTTGGTAAATCCAAACAAGTGAGCCCACTGGGACTGGGACTGGGACTGCCTCTGTGTGCCTGGCTTCTTGGATACCAAGTCAGAGAGTTCCATCACCAAGGAAATGATGTATGTCACATTCTATGGAACTGAATGAGGTCACTGCCTTGGCAACCACTTTGTCCTAACAGTTGCTTCCAAGGGTAACATAAGATGGAGGTTGCCCCTACTTCCTGTGACACTTTCATAAGGTAGAATGTATATCAACCATTGGCACCCGGGAACAGCTCTCCACTCAGGCCTGGTTTGGTCCATCTTCTCTCTAATAAGAAGAGAGAGATTCAGATTCAGACACATCCCTTCATCCTGACCAGGTTGTTTGCCATGGAAGATGACTTTTGCTCTCTCAGGTGCTTTATACCTGCCTACAACTTCTCCAGGTATCATTTTTGCATGGACATTTGAGGTTCTCATCAGGTGGAAGGTCCCCAACTTTCCTGTATTGTAAGAACCACTCTGTCCCTGCTCTTCTGTAAAATGATTGAGGGAACAGTGTATACTTGGGGTTAAAAACAGGTTTGATTTGGGTTACGAGTGATTCTGTGTGATGAATAATGGTATTGGGAACCTGCAATATTTACAAGAATATAGAGGTGAAATATAAGTAGGAAAACAGAAATCTAGGTATGATTTGAAGCCCAGAAGGGTTTTGCCCTTGATTGGGATACTTAGCTTTGAATGATGTTCTGCAAAGATGCCTCAGATAATTCAATATACAATGGCATAGGACCTTGTACATTGGATGATTGAATTTAGAAGAGCACATCCAGTCAAAAAGGGATATTCAGTAGGATTAGGAAGATAGTCGGTAGGTTTAGGAAGAAGAGTGAGTATAGGATTTGGACCAAAAGTTCTTTAGCAATAGACTTTCGGTTGTAGAGTGAATGTAAATGTCAGCACATATGAAGAGTCAGTCACTATGTTTAACTGGGGAAAATATGTAGAAAAGCAGATATCAATAGAAACATTACGAAATCAGGCAAAGTATAAAGTGAGTGATAGAATTAGACATTTTCAACAGGGTTGAGTTTGAATATATAAATTAGGAAAAAAACAAATATGTAGTTACCAATAGGATTGACAATTGACAGCATTAGGCAACCTGGACATGGATGTTTTTAGAAATCCATGTTCACTTTCCATTTAGGCTTTGGTACAATCATAAGTGTGACCTTTCCATTTTTTGTCCAGAATATTACTGTGATAATGAGGTGACATGAGTATTTCTTTCACCATTTCTGGGAGCAATATATTGAAGATGTAAAATGAGAATAGGGGGTACAAAGAGGTGTACCCTGTTTCTAGGAACATAGAGAAAAAGCATGAATAGACCATACTGTGAATAAATAATATAACTTTTTTGAACTTTAAATAATGAATTAACTTATATCTGAAAAATTAAAGGAAATCATATATTGATATACAATCATTCATTCCAACCAGGTATATATCTAATGGAAATATTAGTGTTTTGGTTTATTATAAAGAGTGTGTGAGTTTTGCTTCAACATGATTATGGAAATTCAAAATAATGTGTTTGGAAAGAAGTCTCATGAAAAGACCAGTCATGAAACCCTGACAATACATGTGTTCTGAAGCAAGATGATTAAAGTTGAAACAAATGCTTATTAATTTGTGAACTTGTGGATGAAATGTATATCCTGTGATTTGCAAAAACTGAAGAAACAATAATGTACCAGTGTCGAATACAAATGAATGACAAATTACATATCATGTCCCATAGGAGTCTACTTGCATTGATGTTAGACTGGTTCAGTTACTGTAGAATAATTAGGATTTGTATGCACCATTCACTGAAGTTAGTTTTCAGTACTAGGAAACAAATATGTATTTCAGGTGGATGAATATTTCTGATTATAATCTTGTGAAAAGTGGATTATAAATCCACATACATGAACATGAATGAATTTAGAGTGTGTATATTAGACACATATATTTCATATTTTGAAAAATTTGGAGAGTATATCTATATCTATATCTATATCAATATATATATATATATATATATATATATATATATATACACACACACACACACACACACACACACACACACACACAACACTCACAGACATTAAAAAGTACCAATATAAATGCCAATCGAAATTCATCAGTAAATATGTATCATCCACAAATGCAAAAATATTTATTTTACTGAACATGAGTTAATGTATAATGTTGTTCTACTAGGACTCTCTCCTATATTTTGATTTTTCATTTCCAACAGCATTTAGGAGGAGTGAACTCTTCTCACAATTTGTATCTGCCAAGACAGCCATCTCACAAAAATGTATGTGTGATACCTGGTAGGATTCTATATATGCATATAAATATCCATGTGTGAATAGGCTACAGAAAAGGGAAACAAGAATTCACATATTTGTTAAGTTTAAAAACACATGGAGAATATTTCAATTAAAATTTGACTAGATTCATAACTCCTACCTTATATAATGCAAATGTCAAGTCCAACTATACAACATGTCTCTGGAGAACCTTTGGATGTCCTGTTGTTTATCATGAGTATACTAGACAGTGCCTTGATTGACTGTGTTTCATGAAAATGATCTAGAACAGACATGCCAGTACGTTGGTGCCTGCTGAGTAGTGTGCCTAGAGCAGTGATGTGTATGTGTGTCATAATACATCTCTGATGTGGCCATATGGATTTGCCATTGGCTTCCAAATGGCTTGTGACAGACATGGTGAGGCCAGCAGACACTAATATGTAAGGGTGTCTTGTTATATGGAGAGGTTTCATGGCAATGTTAAGAATCAGGTTGCAATAGACAAGGGAAAAAGCTATGTGGGATAGAAGCCTGGTTGGTGCATTCTCCTGCAGACCCTGACCCACCACATGTGGCAGAACTCCATCCAGCACTGTGTCCCTTTTGAACTCCTTGTATTTCGTGAAGCAAATACCAAACTCCCAATGCAGGAGAAAGAAAAACCATGAAAAAGTGGAGGATGACCAAATGGCTTCACAGCCCAGATGGGGAGAGACTTAGCACGCACTGGTCACATTTTACTTAAAAGAGAGAATTCACCACTGCTGCCTCATGTTCATTAGAAAATAAGAAACCATGTCCTCCAGGTCACATAGAATCAGACACAGCTTTGATGGTCTCACGACAAAGGAAGCTAAAGCTCCTGAAAACAACATATATTTCAATTGCCCAACCTCAGAGGCAGTTTATCAAGAAGTCCTTTAGGCCAGCAGAGCTCCATGTTTGTGGAGTTTTTAACCTGTCCCTTACTTATGGATACTACTCTACCACATCCAAGGTTGTGAACTCCTGAGCATTTTCCATTCCAGTTATATATTCACAGATTTTATAACTCTTCTCCACTAATTGTGTCTTACTTGGGGCGAAGGTAATGTCAAGGCATTGTTCTGGATGAGAGAGGGAAAATATTTTGTGTAGCACATATTTGATAGACATTGGATTCTTTTTCCTATTTTCCATTCAAAATACTGAATCCCTGACACTAACACATACCCTACTAGACTCTGACTACTAATCCTAATATGATGGAGAAAAATAACCCAAATAGAACAGAAATACAAGCAGGTCAGAGGAGGCATGGTTTATTTTTGAACTTTTCTTTTGCATAATAAATGGTAGGTGTTATAAATCTAGTGAATTTTTATTTGGAATAGTTTTTCATGTGTTTTTAAAATTAACAAATATGTGAATCCCTGCCTCCCTTTCTCTGTAGCCTATACAGCACATGTATTTTTATATGTACATATAGAATCCTACCTGGTATCACACGTACATTTTTGTGAGGTTGCTGACTCGGCAGATATAAATTGTGTGAAGAGACTACCCCCTCTTAAACGCTGTTGGAACTAAAAATTCAACCTATGGGTGAGCTTCCTAGTACAACAACATTATACATAATTCCATGTTCAGTAAAGTATATATTTTTGCATCAGTAGATGTTATATATTTCATTATAAATTTCATTTGGCATATATTGCTACTTTTTTATGTTTCTCTGTGTGTTTTTTTGGTATATATATATATATATATATATATATATATATATATATATACTCTCCTGATTTATCAAAACATGAAATATATGTGTCTTATATACACTCTCTACATTCATACATTCATTCATGTTCATGCATGAGGAAATATAATCAACTTTTGTCAAGATTATTATTGGAAATATTCATCCACCTGAAATACATATTTGTTTCCTTGTACTGACAACTCACTTCTGTGAATGGTGCATACAAATCCTAATAATTCTACAGTATCTGACCCAGTTTAACATCAATGCAAGTAGATTCCTATGGGACATGATGTGTATTTTGACGTTCATTTATATTCAACACTGCAACATTAATATTTCTGCAGTTTTTGCACATCATAGGATATATATTTCATCCACAAGTTCACAACTTTATAGGTATTTTTTCACTTTTAATCATTTCCTGCTTCAGAACACATGTATTCCTCCCGGTTTCTTGACTGGTCTTTTCATGAGACTTCTCTGCAAACACATTTTTTTTTTTAATTTCATAATCAGTTTTGAAGCAAAACTCACACACTTTTCATGATAAACCATAAATCTAATATCACCATTAGATGCATAACTGTTTGGAATGGATGATTGTATATCAATATTAGGTTTCCTCTATATTTTCAGAAATCAATTCAATCCATTATTTAAAGTTCGAACCAGTTATATTATTTATTCACAGTATGGTCTATTCATGCATTATCTCTATATTCATAGGCACAAGGTACACCTATTTGTACCCCCAATTAATTTATACGTCTTCAAAATATTGCTTTCCTACATATTTTACCCAGTTCATCATTGTGACTGACTCTTCACATGTGCTGACATTTACATTCACTCTCTACCTGAAACCCTATTGCTAAAGAACTTTTGGTCCAAATCCTATACTCACTCTTTTATCTAAACCAACCGACTATTTTCCTAATCCTACCGAATATCCCTTTTTGACTGGATGTTCTCTTCCACATTCAATCATCCAAATTAGAAGGTCCTATGCCATAGTATATTGATTTAACTGAGACAACTGTGCAGGACATAAATCAATGCTAAGTATCCCAATCAAGGGCCTAATGCCCTTCTGGGCTTCAACACTTACCTAGATTTCTGTTTTCATACTTATATTTCACCTATATATTCTTATAAATATCGCAGGTTCCTAATACAAATATTCATTCCAGAGAATGATTCCTAACCCAAATTGAACATGTTATTAACCCTAACCATACACTTTTCCCTCAATCTAATTTTACAGAAGAGCAGGGACAGAGTTGGTCTTACAATACACGAATATAGGCGATCTTCCAGCTGCTGAAAACCTAAAAGGTCCATGCTGAAATGATCCTTGGAGAAGATGTAGGCAGCTATGAAGGACATGAGAGAGCAAAAGTCATCTTCCATGGCAAACAACCTGGTCAGGTTGATGGGATGTGTCTGAATTAGCCTCTCTCTTCCTAATGTAGAGAAGATGGACCAAACCATGCCTGTGTGGAGAGCTGTTCCCCGGTGCCTATGGTTGATATACCATTCTAACATATGAATGAGTCACAGCAAGTAGAGGCAGCCTCCATCTTTTGGGAACCATGTAAGCAACTATTAAAACAAAGTGGTTTCCAAGGCAGTGACTTCATTCAGATCTTGAAGAAAGTGACATCACCTTACAGTTTTGATAATGAAAGTCTATGATCTTGGGATCCAGGAAACCAGGCACACAGAGTCAAACCCACTCCATGTCCCAGTGGGCTAACTTGTTTGGATTTAACAAGACAGAGTCACTCTTTCTTTGTACCTACAGATGTGAGGACAGCCAAATGCCTGGAAACTATGAAGACTGGCCTTTCCAGAGAAAGCAGGTAGTTTCTCACCATGGGCTCCTGACAACTTCACAGAGTTGGCCAAAGAGAGCAGATTGGAGACAGGACACGCCATTTTGGGGGAACATAGTATGGCCCACAAGTCAGAGGACACTCCGGATAGTCACAGACCTACTTGGGGAAAGGAGATGACTTTTTGGGTGTGAGTGTGAGTTTGTGGTTTTGTCTCATGTTCTGAGAATAGTTAGGAAAGCTGGTTTGTTTGTTTTGGAGTGGACTGTGTCTAGTAAGTCCTTTGACAAGGTGAGTGTTTCTGTGTCTATATATCATTCTGTGTCCGTGATTGTAGACATTAGAAAAGAGAATGCATCAATGGATGTGTCCTGTCTACGAGAAAGCTTCAAAGCATTCATCCTGTGCAATTTATGAATGGACTGCAGCTTGCCGTATGGATGGGCAACTCCTGCCATCTTTCTAAATTCCTGTTTTCTTCCTGAATTCTGGACACTCTCCAGAATACACTCATGATTTTGTGTCCAAGATATGTATCACCTCCATCTCTGTGACATGGCCATGTACTGGATAGCTGATGGGAATGGCGAGTATCTCAGAAAACTCAGATATCAGTATGCCCAAGAAAGTCTCAGTGGAGAAACCCTGCTTTGGGCCTTTTGCTTACCTATTCTGTTGCCCTGAATGTCAGGAAGGTCTTTGCCTCAGGCCACACTTTGTGAAGCCTGCAGAAAATAGTTTTCAAATGGAAAAGAATGGTCATTACCTGTGCCTCTTTGCTTAATTGCTTTGGAAATGGATGTTCTGAATCAGCCTCTCAGCCCTATGTGAGGCTGTGGCTTAGATTCACAGCACAAGATGGGTCTAAAGAAAAATCCCATGTGTGCATCCCAAACCAAAATGGACAAAAGAGCTTTCAGAGTGGTTCTTACAATACAGGAAAGTTGGGGACCTTCCACCTGATGAGAACCTCAAATGTCCATGCACAAATGATACCTGGAGAAGTTGTAGGCAGGTATGAAGCACCTGAGAGAGCAAAAGTCATCTTCCATGGCAAACAACCTTGTTAGGATGAAGGAATGTGTCTGAATCTGAATCTCTCTCTTCTTATTGTACAGAAGATGGACCAAACCAGGCCTGAGTGGAGAGCTGTTCCCGGGTGCCAATGGTTGATATACATTCTACCTTATGAAAGTGTCACAGGAAGTAGGGGCAACCTACATCTTATGTTACCCTTGGAAGCAACTGTTAGGACAAAGTGTTTGCCAAGGAAGTGACCTCATTCAGTTCCAAAGAATGTGACATACCTCATTTCCTTGGTGATGAAACTCTCTGAACTTGGTATCCAAGAAGCCAGGCACCCAGAGGCAGTCCCAGTCCCAGTCCCAGTGGGCTCACATGTTTGGATTTACCAAGGACAGAGTCAGTTTTCTTGGTACCTAATGATGTGAGGATGGCCAAATGCCAGGAGAGCTCTGAAGATGGACCTTTCCTGAGAAAACAGGTAGTGGCTAACCACTTTTTCCTGACATCTTCACAGAGTTGGTCAAGGAAAGAAGGTCTGAGAGAAGACAGGCCTTTTCGGGGGAACATAGTATGGCCCACCAGTCAGAGGACACTCCGGATAGTCACAGACCTACTTGGGGCAAGGAGGTGCCTTTGTGGGAGTGGGTGTGGGTTTGTTGTTTTGTCTCATGTTCTGAGAATAGATAGGAAAGGCGGTTTTTTTGGTTTGGAGTGGACAGTTTCTAGTAAGTCATTTGACACGGCGAGTGTTTCTGTTTCTGTGTATCCCACTGTGTCTGTTGTTGTAGACATTAGAAAAGAGAATGCATTAATGGATCTGTCCTGTATAGTATAAGTCTTCCCATAATTCATCCTGCCCAATATATGAATGGACTGCAGCTTGTCTTATCGATGTGCAACACCTGCTATCTTTCTAAGTTGTTGTTTTCTTCCTGAATTCTGGCCACTGTCCAGAATAGGCTCATGGATTTGTGTCCAAAATATGTACCACCGCCAAGCTCTGTGACATGGCCATGTACTGGATAGCTGAAGAGAATGGCGAGCATCTCAGAAAACTCAGATATCTGTGTGACCAGAAAAATCTCAGTGCAGAAACCCTGCTTTGGGCCTTTTACTTACTTATTGTTGTGTTGCTCTGAATGTCAGGAAGGTCTTTGCCTCAGGCCACACCTTTGTGAAGCCTGAAGAAAACAGTTTTCAAATGGAAATGAATGGGCCTCACCTGTGGCTCTTTGCTTAATTGCTTTGGAAAGAGATGTGTCTTTATCAGCCTTTGGACCTGTGTGTGGCTGTGACTTAGATTCTCAGCACCTGATGGATCTTAAGAATGATCCCATGTGAGCTTCCAAAACCCAAATGGCAAAAAATATCATTCATTGTGGATGAAGTCTCTTGCCTTCCTCTGTTAGGTTCCTGCACTCCATCAAATGAGAATAGGGATTCTTTGGGTCAAATGAGTTCTTCAAAGCCCTGCAGAGGTGCTTGTGTTTTCGCATGACTCTAAATCACCTGAAGAATTGATACCTAAAATGAGTAGGCCTGAAATTGGAGGAACAAAGAAGTATTAAAGGCAGGCTTATTTGTTCACTCCTGGTTCACAGAAACGGTGTCCAGGCTACCCTGACTTTAGGCAAATGAGGGGCAAACGAGCTGATTTTGGACACTGTCTTGGGCTGCGCCCCTCATGGAAAACTCCAGCCAGAGGTTAAGATGATTGACTCTATGGAATAAGATGAGGGCCATGTGGGAGTGTTTTGGTTTTGATTTTGGTCATTTGTGTGGCATTGGAAAAAATGACTGGGTACACGTGGGCTTGAACTCTGGTGTGATTCCCCTTAGAGACTGGGTTTTGGAAATGAACTCAGAGAAGCATTGCCATGAATTTTGTTGGGATTTTAAGAGGCCACGCATGAAAGTCGCTCTTGGAAACTGAGACCTAGGCCCCGGGTGGATTTCCACAGAGGCCTGGGAATCTCAGCAAGGATATCACATGATTTTTTTCTTAATGAAATGGCAGCCATAGTTGAGAGTCAAAACACACATGGACCTCACATTGTAGACCTCAATGGGCCTGGCCTAATGTGACCGTTTGTCCACTCTTTGGGAAGCCGTGCCTGTGAGAGTTCTCCAGAGATTTCATTGAAATGAGCTTCCTCACCATTTAATGTTTGCTGAATGAACTGAAATCCACAGTGCCTCCAACTTCATGCTTGAAAAATGGCTAGATAAATACCATGAAATTTTTGAAATTCCTATTACCAGGTGACACTGGAGAAACATTGGATGTCCTGTTGCTGATCATGATGATACCAGACAGTGCCTTGACTTAATGAGTTTCATGAAAATGGTGTAGAACAGAGATGCCAGTAAGTTGGAGCCTGCTGAGTAGTGGGTCTAGAGCAGTGGTGGGGAGGTGTTTGATAAAACATCCGTGGTAGGGCCATGTGGATCTACCATTGGATTCCAAATGGCTTGTAACTGACATGGTGCAGCCAGCAGACCCTTATATGTAAAGGCATCTTGTTATATGGAGAGTTTTCAGAGGAAAATTAAGAATCAGGTTGATATGGACAAGGGGGCAATGGGGCAAGCTGTGAGAGATAGGAGCCTAGTTGGTGCATTCTCTTGCAGACCCTGACCCACCACACGTGACAGAACTCCCTCCAGCACTGTGTCCCAGTTTAGCTCCTAGTATTTCGTGAAACAAATACCAAACTCACAGTGCAGCAGCAAAAACACCACAAAAAGTGGAAGAGGACCAAATGGCTTCACAGTCCACACGGGGAGACACTTAGTCCCCAGTGACCTCAGTTTACCTACAAAGAGAGGATTCCTCACTGCTTCATCTAGTTCATTGGAAATAAGAAACCATGTCCTCCAGTTCACATAGATGAAGACCCAGCTTTGATGGTCTCACTACAAAGGAAGCCAAATCTCCTAAAAACAACATATATTTCAAGTGCAAAACTCAGTGGCAGTTTCTCAAAAAATTTTTAGGCCAGCAGAGCTCCATGTTTGTGGAGTGTTTACCCTGTCCCTTAGTTTTGGAAACTGCTCTACTACCTCCAAGGTTGTGAACTCCTGAGCATTTTCCATTTCAGATATGTATTCACTGATTTTGTAACTCTTCTCCTCTAATTGTGTCTTACTTGGGGTGAAGGTAATGTCAAGGCATTGTTCTGGATGAGAGCAGGAGGATATTTGTGCAGCATATATTTACATACACATTGGATTCATTTTCCAATTTTCCATTCGAAATACTGAATCCCTGACACTAACCCATACCTAGTAGACTCAGAGTATTCATCCTAATATAATGGAGAAAATTAACCCAACACAATAGAAATACAAGCACTTCAGAGGAGACATGTTGTATTGTTGGACTTGACATTTGCATTATATAAGGTAGGAGTTATAAATCTTGTCAAATTTTAATTGAAATATTCTCCATGTGTTTTTAAACTTAACAAATATGTGAATTCTTGTTTCCCTTTTCTGTAGCCTATTCACACATGTATATTTATATGCATATATAGAATCCTACCAGGTATCACACGTACATTTTTGTGAGGTGGCTGTCTTGGCAGATACAAATTGTGAGAAGAGTTCACTCCTCCTAAATGCTGTTGGAAATGAAAATTCAACCTATAGGAGAGCGTCCTAGTAGAACAACATTATACATTAACTCATGTTCAGTAAAATAAATATTTTTGCATTTGTGGATGATATATATTTACTGATGAATTCGATTGGCATTTATATTGGTACTTTTTAATGTCTGTGAGTCTTGTGTGTGTGTGTTTTTGTGTGTGTGTGTGTGTATATATAGATATAGATATAGATATAGATATAGATATAGATATAGATATACTCTCCAAATTTTTCAAAATATGAAATATATGTGTGTAATATACACTCTCTAAATTCATTCATGTTCATGTATGTGGATTTATAATCAACTTTTCACAAGATTATAATCAGAAATATTCATCCACCTGAAATACATATTTGTTTCCTAGTACTGAAAACTAACTTCAGTGAATGGTGAATACAAATCCTAATTATTCTACAGTAACTGACCCAATCTAACATCAATGCAAGTAGACTCCTATGGGACATGATATGTAATTTGTCATTCATTTGTATTCGACACTGGTACATTATTATTTCTTCAGTTTTTGCACATCGTAAGATATACATTTGCCAAGGCAGTGACCTCATTCAGTTCCAAAGAATGTGACATACCTCATTTCCTTTGTGATGGACCTCTCTGAACTTTGTATCCAAGGAGCCAGGCACCCAGAGGCAGTCCCAGTCCCAGTCCCAGTGGGCTCACTTGTTTGGATTTACCAAAGATAGAGTCAGTCATTCTTGGTACCTACTGAAGTGAGGATTACCAAATGCCTGGAGAGCTCTGAATAGGGAGCTTTCCTGAGAAAGCAGGTAGTGGCTCTCCACTTTTTCCTTACAACTTTACAGAGTTGGCCAAGGGAAACAGATCTGAGAGAGGACAGGCCATTTCGGAAGAACAGAGTATGGCCACCAGTCAGAGGACACTCTGGTTAGTCATACACCTATGGGGAAGGAGGTGCCTTTTTGGGAGTGGGTGTGGGTTTGTGGTTTGTCTCATGTTCTGAAAATAGGTAGGAATGGCGGTTTGTTTGTTTTGGAGTGAACTGTTTCCGGTAAGTCGTTTGAAGAGGTGAGTGTTTCCATGTCTGTGTATCCCACTGTGCCTGTGGTAGTAGACATGAGAAAAGAGAATGCAGCAATGGATGTGTCATGTCTAGTATAAAGCTTCCCAGCATTCACCCTGCCCAATTTATGAATGGAGTGTGGCTTGCCTTATGCACGGGCAACACCTAATACCTTCCTAAGTCACTGTTTTCTTCCTGAATTCTGGCCACTCTCTAGAATAGGCTCATGGTTATGTGTCCAAGATACGTACCAAATCCAAGGTCTTTGACATGGCCATGTACTGGATACCTGAATGGAATGGCCCGCATCTCAGAAAACTCAGATATCAGTGTGACCAGGAAAGTCTCAGTGGAGATACCCTGCTTTGGGCATTTTGCTTACCTATTATTCTGTTGCCCTGAATATCAGGAAGGTCTTTGTCTCATGCAACCCCTTTGTTAAGCCTGAAGAAAACAGTTTTCAAATGGAAACGAATGTGCATCACCTCTGGCTCTTTGCTTAATTTCATTGGAAAAGGATGTGTCTGATTCAGGCCCTTTGCCCTGTTTTAGGCTGTGACTTAGATTCTCAGCACCTGATGTATGTAAAGAAAGATCCCATATGTGCATCTAAACCAAAATGGAAAAAACGTTCAATCAATGTGCATGAATTATATTGCCTTCCTTTGTTAGGTTTCTGAAATCCATAGGGATTCTTTGGGTGAAATGAGTTCTTCAAATCTCTGCAGAGGGGCTTGGCTTTTCTCATGACTCCAATTCACAAAAAGAATCTAGACCCCACAGTCAGAGAGCCTCAAATTGGAGAAGCGAAGCAGTATTAAGGGCAGGCCTATTTGATCACTCCTGGTTCACAGGAAGGGTGTCCAAGCCACCCTGACATTCGGCAAATGAGGGGCAAGGGAGCTTATTTTGGACACTGTCTTGGGATGTGCCTCTCATGAAAACCTCCATCCAGATGTTATGATGAGTATCTTTATGGTAGAAGATGAGGGCCATGTAGGAGTGTTTTGGTTATAATTGTGATCATTTGTGTGGCAGTTGTAAGAGATGACTGGGTAAACCTGGGCTTGAATTCTGCTGTGATTCCCCTTAGAGACTGAGTTCTGGAACTGACCTCAGAGAAGTATTGACATGAATTGTGTTGGGATTTTAGGAGGCCAGGAATGAGAGTTGCCATTGGAACCTGGGATCAAGGCCCAGAGTGGCTTTCCACAGAACACTGGGAATCACAGCCAGGATATTACATGATTTTATTCTGAAAGACTTGGCAGGCATAATTGAGATTCAAAACACACTTGGACCTCGCTTTGTAGACCTCAATGGGCGTGGCTTCACGTGACTTTTTGGCCACTCTTTGGGTAGACTTGCCTGTGAGAGTGCTCCAGAGATTTCCCTGAAATTAGCTTCCTCACCATTTAATGGTTCCTGAATGAATTGAAACCAACATTGCCTCCAAATGCATCTGTGAAAAAATGCTAGATAATAACCATGAAATTTTAGAAATTCCGATGACCAGCTGGCACTGGAGGACCTTTGATGTCCTGTTGATGATCATGAGTATACCAGACAGGGCCTTGATTGACTGGGTTTCATGAAAATGGTGTAGAACAGAGATGCCAGTAAGTTGGGGCCTGGTAAGTAGTGGGCGTAGAGCTGTGTTATGCAAATGTGTGATAAAACATCTGTGGTGGGGCCATGTGGATCTTCCATTGGCTTCCAAATGGCTGTGACTGACATGGTGCAACCATCACACCCATATATGTAAAGGCATATTTTTATATGGAGAGGTTTCAGGGCAATGTTCAGTATCATGTTGCTATTGTCAAGGGGGCAAGCTACTTGAGATAGAACCCTGGTTGGTGCATTCTCCTGGAGACCCTGCCAACCACACCTGACAGAACTCCCTTCAGCACTGTGTCCCATTTGAACTCGTTGTATTTCATGAAGCAAATACCAAACTCCCAGTGCAGCAGCAAGAAACACCACGAAAATTGGAGGATGACCATTGGTTTCACAGTCCACACGGGAAGACCCTTAGCCCTCAGTGGCCAAAGTTTACCTACAAAAAGAGAATTCATCACTGCTGCCTCATTTTTATTTGAAAATAAGTAACCATTTCCTCCAGGTCACATAGATGCAGATCCAGCTTTGATGGTTTCACTACAAATAAAGCTAAAGCTCCTGACAACAACATATATTTCAAGTGCCCAACCTCAGAGGCAGATTCTCAAAAAGTCTTTTGGCCAGCAGAGCTCCTTGTTTGTGGAGTGTTTACCCTGTCTCTTACTTTTGGAAACTCCTCTACCACCTCCAAAGATGTGAAATCTGGAGCATTTTCCATTCTAGATATGTATTCACAGATTTTCTAACTCTTCTCCTCTAATTGTGTCTTACTTGGGGTGAAGGTAATGTCAAGGCATTGTTCTGGAGGAGAGTGGGAAGATTTTTCCGTAGCATATATTTGCATACACATTGGATTCAGTGTCCTATTTTCAATTCAAAATACTGAATACCTGACTCTAACCCATACCCTACCAGACTCTGACTACTAATCCTAATATGATGGAGAAAAATAACCCATAAAGAATAGAAATACAAGCAGTTCAGAGTAGGCATGGTGTATAGATGGACTTGCCTTTTGCATGATACAGAGTTGGAGTTATAAATCTAGTCAATTGTTTGTTGAAATAGTTGTCCTAGTATTTTTAAGGTTAACAAATATGTGAATTCCTGTCTCCCTTTCTCTGTATTCTTATATGCACATATAGATTCCTATCTGGTACCACACGTACATTCTTGTGAGGTGGCTGACTTGGCAGATACAAATTGTTAGAAGAGATCACTCCTACTAAACCCTGTTGGAACTGAATATTCAACCTATGGGTGAGCTTGCTAGTTGAACAGCATTATACATAAATCCATGTTCAGTAAAATGAATATTTTTAGATCTGTTGATGGTATATATTTTATAATGAATTTTGATTGACATATATATTGCTACTTTTTTGTCTGTGTGTGTGTTTTATGTATATGTATATATATGTGTATATATATATATATATATATATATATATATATATATATATACACTCTCCAGATTTTTCAAAATATGAAATATATGTGTCTTATATTCACTCCCTAAATTCATTCATGTTCATGTATGTGGATTTATAATCAACTATTCACAAGATTATTCTCAAAATATTCATCCACCTGAAATTTGCCCAATGCTCTCAAATGTCATTCCTATTTGTGACTACATATTTGTTTCTTCCTAAGATTATATATTTAAACTCAACCCTGTTCAAAATGTCTAATCCTATCACACACTTTATACTTTGCCTGATTTTGTAATGTCTCTATTGATATATGCTTTCCTACATATTTTCCCCACTTCATCATTGTGACTGACTCTTCACTTGTGCTGACATTTACATTCACTCTCTAATCGAAATCCTATTGCTAAGAAACTTTTGTTCCAAATCTTATACTCACCCTTCTTCCTAAACTTACTGACTATCTTCCTAATGCTACAGACTATCCCTTTTTGACTGGATGTTCTCTTCTACATTCAATCATCCAAGTAAACGTGGTGCGAGCTTCAGAGGAGGAGACTACCAACAGGCTATCTCATGCAACATCAAAGGGTTTATTGGGTGTCCAGAATGCTGGGGTTCAGAGCTCACCTGAAAAGAGCAGATAGCCCTGAGAATAGCTGAAGTAGAGCTTATATACTTTCCCTGGAGAGAGAAGGGAGGGAATTGTATTGATGGGTCAGGGCGAGTGGGCGGTTTGCATGCAACTGGGAGAGGGAGTACATTCTGCAATTTGGCAGCTGGGGATAGAACATTCTGGGAACAAGTTTTGCAAACATTTCTCAAGATTTCAACAGTGTTCTGTTAAGCATACAGAAAAACAAGATGTGACAAGTACCTATTTTATTAATATTTCATTCCCCACTTCTTCTTCTGGCTAATTTTAATCATAAAAATGATCATTGGAGGGTGTCACATTCAATGTCTGCTAGTGGGGTATTACCATAAGTTTAACTCCTCCAATTTGAGCCTGGAGAAAACACATTACACGGTTGAGCAAACAGGGTTTTATAGTTAGCAATAATATGAGGATTATTATTGGACCGGCCAGGGTTGATAAAAACGTAGTTAACCAGGGGGACTGTGTGAACCAATACTCAAGCCACCCTTTTGGGCCCTCTCTCACTTGTTGATGCTCTTCAAGGTGTCTTTTAAATTTACTCATAGATTTTATTACGACTCCAGTATAGTCAGCATAAAAACAACATTCTTCCCTCAATGCAGCACAAAGGCCCCCTTCTCTAATGAAGAGGAGGTCCAACCCTCAACTGCTCTGTAAAAAAACTTCAGAGAGAGAGGTTAAAGTTTCATGCAAAGCCCTGAAGGAGGTTTCTAATATCTTACTTTTGCTCTATTGCTGCTTCTAATTGGGTCATCTTTTGTGTCCCATGGACAATGCCACTGGTTCCTCTGCCCACCCGTGCAGCAACTCCTATTCCTAATAGGATGGCTAAAGTGAGGGATATATGTTCCCAGTGGAACCGGTTGTATGCACCCCCTATTTGATCTTCAAATGAACCTGCGTCATGATAGAGCACTCTGGGAAACATCTGCACCATTACACAATTTATCACATATCTTGTCATTTCATGAAAACATAAACGATGTTTAAGTATATACAATTATGCTGTTGTAGGCACTGACAAAGCAAGGCACCTAAGATAGCACTCAAGAGAGGGAAACAGTCCTATTTGGTTGCAACCGGATTCAGAGGGCATTGCTTCTATTGTAATCAATTAATCCCCTGAAACTCAAGTTTAGGTAGTTTCAGAAATTTGTACCCAACATATAGGGATGGGGCTCAGAAGTTCACAGTCTTCAGAAGTTTGAAAAAGCAGTATTTGTTTCTGTTTTTCCTTCTGTTCTGGGCAAGTTAACTTTTCAAGGACACCTGGGAGGAGGAGAGCTTTTTCTTCCCTTTCTTATTTTCCCCTGCCAGCTGTTACCATGGAGCCCGGGTTGGTAATTTCTTTATCTTAGAAATGTAGCCATCTCTGTGAAGCCCCAGCTGAAGGCCAGAGGACTTGTTCACATATTTTGTGAAAAACTAGTTAGGGGTTGTCTAGCTTAGAAGTACTGAGATTTTTAGCCAGTGGCCAAGTAGAACAGGGCAATACGAAAGAGAAAGTTTATCTACATTAAAGTCTTTATTGGGACTGTTTTGCTGAAAGGTCAAAACTCAGCCATGGTGAAGACTTCTGAAGAAGGTCATTTAAGACTTTTCTGTGGGCCTGGTACAGAGGGGGAAAGACGGGAAGGTGGGGCTGAGAGCACCTCCGAGGATCTGAGAATGAGGGAAAAGAGAGATGTAAAAGAATAATGCGAAAGGGTATTGGGAATTTCCTAGCAGCAAACTTGAGCAGTAGATCAGGTAGAGCAGAGTGATAGACGGGAGTGAGGATCCCAAAATCCTGTGAGGGACTTTAAATTTTAGTAACCTGTTTTCAGTGATGACAAAGCAACTTTAAAGGCCAATTATGTTACATCTTGGATAAGGGTCTCAGGGCTCTCCTCAGCTCGTTTGAGCATTGGGTTAGCTGGTAAGAGGACCTGGTGGGACCCGGTGAGGGCACTGACAGGAGATGAGAGGAATGAGTCGGTGGAGCGGTACCTATGTACCTGCTACCTCAGCAAGGGGCCGATGGTCTGAGAACTGGTGGAGCTTTGGGTTTCTGATCTAGTTATTGGAGGGGAGAAATCAAGTTGCTGAGATGGGAGTGACTTCAGAGGGTCTGGAGCAGAAGGCTGAGGATAATGATCTACTGGAGAAGCATAGTTCAGGATGTGAGTGAGGGAGGGAAAAGGCTTCCACATAGGGGAATTTCCTTTCACTCTTTTGAGCACTTGCAGAAGTTAAAAAGGTCACGCAAAATTTGAGGATCTAGAGACTCCTCTGGGTGCCATAGTTTTTGGTTGTCTAATTGGTAATGTGGCCAATGCTGTGTACTGAATTTGATGAAGAATTGGGGTTCCATCAGGCAGCCCCTGTATGCACACATTCCCATGACATACAGAAAAAGTCAGCTTTTCCCCCACACAGCCATTACTCTTTGTGGCTTTGATAGTCTGCCAGGCAAACTTAGTAATCTAGACTAGCCAACCTGCATCTGGCTCGCGTGTCCCTACATCCATAATGTTTGTTTCCATTATCTATGGTACAGAAGGGATTTAATGGTATTTTAGTGGGATCCTCTTCATCAGGGATATCACAATAGGAAATACCTATAGCCAGCTAACAAATGTCTGGGTGGAGAGATGGCCACCAGGTCCCTAAGGGGGCTGTATGCGAGATAGACCATACTTCTTTTCCAGTAGGATTTGTGATCAGCCATCACTGCTTAATGGGCTGATGAGGGTTAGGACTACTTGTAGCCAAGGGGAGAGTATATAACCTTATTCACATTGCCAATACACAATTTGAAACTGTTACCAGTCTTTTTCAGTTTCCAGAAAGATTCTGTATAGGCAGCAGGCTTGAGATGAGAGGCATGGATCCAGGAAGTGATTCTGTTTATGTTTACCACTGTAGGTGTTATAATAGCACCTGGTATGGTCCTTTTCAGCGGGGTACCAGGGATGACACCTGATATCATCTTACATAGATGAAATCTCTTACTTGATATGGATGTGGAATCCCCTGGTTCCCAGTTGGGTAGGCAGTGGCCAGCTGTTTTCACAGGTATTACTGAGTTCTTTCAAGATCTTTAAGTCTGTCAAGCAAGGGGGTGTGGAAAGGATCTTTAGGTCTTACAGTTGGGCTTAGGTCCCCTACTGGAGGAGGGCCACCATAAAGAATTTCACATGTGGTAAGGTTACTCAAAGAAACAAAGAGATTTTTTCTTTCATGAAACATTGCATAAGGCAGGAGCATAGTCCAATCTTATGCTGGTGTCTAAGCTTAATTTCGTTAAGGTCTCTTTAATGGTTCTATTCATTCTTTCTACTTCTCTTGAACTCTGTGGTCTATAAGCACAATTTAACTTCCAATTAATCCCCAGGTTCCTGGCTAACCCCTGACTTACCTGGGTCATGAACATCGGTCCATTGTCAGATCCTATTACCGGCTTAGCTTCCTCCAATGGTAGAGAGGCTTAGTCAGCAGCAGCGGAATCACTTAGAGTGTGTTGTGTGTTAGGGGACGAGGGCAGGGGATAAGGAGGGGGAGATGAGTCCAGCAGAGTCAAATCTGTGACTCAGGGAGAACAGAGGGTGGAGGAGGAGGAGGTTGAGAGGGTTTGAGAGATCATGGGGGAAGGAGTAGGAGCAGAGGTAGGGGCAAGGAAAGGCTTCACCCATGGAGGAGGAGATTTGCAGAGGTCCTGCTAAGTTAAGATATATGGCTGTTGATCCGGATGGCTATGTGGTGCTGGCTGAAAGACAATACCTCTGACTTTTTAAATTAGTGGGAAGTAGAAAGATCCTTCTAGGGGCCATACGACTCCAAAGATGGGCCATTCTGAGGCACAGAGATTCTGCCAGGTCCAGTGTTTTACTAAAAAAAGAAAGATTCTGAGCCCTTAAGCGGACTTTGGTCCAGTGATCAAGGGTCAGGGACAGAGGCATTGACGTGCTCTGTTCCATAATGAAAGTTCCACAAACAGTAAAAGCAAGGACACATGACACAGATAAGACAAGACCATAAAGACAGGCAATGAACGTCCAACACTGAGACCAGGAATGAGTAGCCGGCAAAACCCAATGGTATGGCAATAACGAATCTAAAAGAAAATATCACTGAGTCGAGAAGACTATTGTTCCTTGATTTCCCTAGTTCTCTGCGGGGTCCTCCAGAGAGGTGCCCTTTGTCTCTGTGACATGTCTCTCAGCCACCGTCGGAGAGAGCCCAGGCTCTTCATCGCCAGCAATTTTGCCAAGCCCTAACAAGAAACCTGAAACCAGAAAGAGGCGCCTTACTTGCTCTGAGAGGAGCCCGTTGGGGTCTCTCGTCCGCCACTGCTGGAACTCAGTGGAACCTCAATATGTAAAGGTCAGGCGAGTGTCAGAGGAAGATACTACCAAGAGACTGTCTCATGCAACAGCAAAGGGTTTATTTGTGGTCCAGCATGCTGGAGCTCAGAGCTAAATTAAATAGAGCAGAGACCTCTGAGAACAGCTTAAGCAGAGCTTATATACTTTCCTTGGAGAGGGAAGAGAGGGAAGTTTAGTGATGGGTAAGGGCGAGTGGGCGGTTTGCATGACACCGAGTGAGGGAGTACATTCTGCAGTTCGACTGTTGGGAACAGTACATTCTAGAACAAGATTAGCAAACATTTCTCAAGATTTCAACAGTGTTTTGTTAAGCATACAGAAAAACAGGAAGTGACAAGTACCTATTTTATTAATTTTATTAACCTTTCACTACCGACTATGCCTTTTTGACTTGATGTTCCTTCTACATTAATTCATGCAACGTACAAGGTGCTATGCCATTGTATATCGATTTATCTGAGACAACTCTGCAGAACGTAATTCAACACCACGTATCCCTATCAAGGGCCCAATGCCCTTCTGGGCTTCAAATCAGACTTAAATTTCTTTTTTCATACATATATTTCACCTATATATTCTTCTACACATAGCAAGTTCCCAATACGATCATTCATCCAGCAAAATGATTTCTAACCCAAATCGAGCATGTTTTTAACCATAACCGGACACTGTTCCCTCAATCTAACTTTACAGAAGAGCAGGGAAGGAGTTGATATTACAATACAGACATAGGAAAAACTTCCACCTGCTGAGAACCTCAAAGGTCCATGCAGAAATGATCCCTGGAGAAGATGTAGGAAGCAATAAAGGACCTGAGAGACCAAAAGTCATCTTCCATGGCAAACAACCCGGTCAGGATAAAAGGTTGTGTCTGAATCAGATTTTTTTTTAATGTAGAGATCATGGACCAAACCAGGCCTGTGTGGAGATCTATTCCTGGGTGCCTTTGGTTGATATACCATTCTAACTTGTGAAAATGTCACAGGAAGTAGGGGCAGCCTCAATCTCTTGGGACCCTTGGAAGCAACAGTTAGGACAAAGTGGCTGCCAAGACAGTGCCCTCATTCAGTTCAGGAAGGAAGTGACCTCACCTCACTTTCTTGGTGATGGAACTCTCTGAACATGGGATCCAGGAAGCCAGGCACACAGAGACAGTCCCAGTCCCAGTCCCAGTGGTCTCACTTGTTTGGATTTACCAAGGACAGGGTCAGTATTTTTTGGTACCTACAGATGTGAGGAAGGCCAAATGCCAGGAAAGCTCGGGTGCAGGGCTTTTCATGAGAAAGCAGGTAGTAGCTCACCGTTGGCACCTAAGAAGTTCACAGAGTTGGCCAAGGAGACAAGATCTGAGACAAGAAAGGCCATTTTGGGGGAACATATTATGGCCCACTAGTCAGAGGACACTCTGGATAGTCACAGACCTACTTAGGGGAAGGAGGTGCCTTTGTGGGTGTGGTTGTGGGTTTGTGGTTTTGTCTCATTTTCTGAGAATAGGTAGGACAGTCGGTTTGTTTCATTTGAAGTGGACTGTTTCTAGTAAGTCTTTTCACAGGGCGAGTGTTTCTATGTCTGTGTATTCCACTGTTTCCGTGGTTGTAGACATTAGAAACGAGAATCCATCAATGGATGTGTCGTGTCTAGTAGAAATCTTCTCAGCATTCATATTGCCCTGTTTATGAATGGACTGTAGCTTGCCTTATTGATGAGCAACACCTGCTACCTTCCTAAGTTTCTATTTTCGTCCTGAATTCCGGCCAATCTCAAGAATAGGCCCATGGTTTTGTGTCCAAGATATGTACCACCTCCAAGCTCTGTGACATGGCCATGTACTGGATAGCTGTAGGGGATGGCGAGCATCTCAGAAAACTCAGATATCAGTGTGACCAGGAAAGTCTCAGAGGAGAAACCCTGCTTTCGGCCTTTTGCTTACCTATTGTTCTGTTGCCCTGAATGTCAGGAAGGTCTTTGCCTCAGGCCACCCCTTTGTGAAGCCTGAAGAAAACAGTTTTCAAATGGAAATGAATGGGCATACCTGTGGCACTTTCCTTAATTGCTTTGGAAAGGGATGTGTCTGAATCAGGCCCTTGGCCCTGTGTGTGGCTGTGGCTTAGATTCTCAGCACCTGATGGATCTAAAGAAAGTTACCATGTGTGCATCCAAAAGAAAATTCGCCAAAAGAGCAATTATTGGGATGAAGTCTCTCGACTTCCTCTGTAAGGTTCCTGACTTCCATCAAGTGAGAATGGGATCCTTTGGGTCAAAAGAGTTCTACAAATCCTGCAGAGGTTAGCCCATTGTGCTTGGGTTTTCTCATGACTAAAATTCACTTAAAGAATCTAAACCCCACAGACAGTAGTCCTCAAATTGGAGCGGTATTAACGGCAGGCCTATTTGATCACTTTTGGTTCACAGGATGGGTGTCCAGGCCACCTTGACTTTAGGCAAATGAGGGGCAAAGGAGCTTATTTGGGACACTGTCTTGGTCCGCACCCCTCATGGAAACCTCCAGCTAGATTATGATGAGTGTCTATATGAAAGAAGATGAGGGCCATATGGGAGGGTTCTTGTTTTAATTGTGGTAATTTGTGTGGTAGTTGGAAGAGATGACTGGGTCCAGCAGGGCTTGAACTCTGGTGTGATTCCCCTTAGAGACTGAGTTCTGGAACTGACCTCAGAGAAGTATTGCCATGAATAGTGTTGGGATTTTAAAAGACCACGCATGAGAATCGCTTTTGGAAACTGAGATCTAGGCCCAGGATGACTTTCCACAAGGCTCAGGGATTCTGAGCCAGGATATCACATGATTTAATTCTTAAAGACTTGGTAGCCATAGTTGAGAGTCCAAACACACATGGACCTCACATTGCATACCTCAATGGGCCTCGATTCATGTGTCCTTTTGGCCACTCTTTGGGAAGGCTTGCCTGTGAGTGTTCTCCAGAGCTTTCATTGAAATGAGCTTCCTCACCATTTAATGGTTCCTGAATTAAATGAAACCCACAGTGCCTCCAACTTCATCCATGAAAAATGACTAGATTAATACCATGAAATTTTTGAAATCCCCATGACCAGGTGGCACTGGATAACCTTAAGATATCCTGTTGCTGATCATGAGTATAACAAACAGTGCCTTGATTGACTGAGTTTCGTGAAAATGGTGTAGAACAGAGATGCCAGTAAGTTTTAGCCTGCTGGGTAGTGGGCGTAGAGCAGTGGACTATAGGTGTGTAAATAAATATTTTTGGTAGGACCACCTGGATCTTCCATTGGCTTCCAAATCTTGTGACTGACATGGTGCAGGCAGCAGACCTTTATATGTAAAGGCATCTTGTTATATGTAGAGGTTTCAGGGCAATGTTCAGAATCAGGTTGCTATAGTCAAGGGGAAAGCTATGTGGGATAGAAGCCTGGTTCGTACATTCTCTTGCCGACCCTGACCAACCACACATGACAGAACTCCCTCCAGCATTGTGTCCCAGTTGAACATATTGTATTTCATGAAGCAAATACCAAATTCCCAGTGCAGCAGTAAGAAACACCCTGAAAACTGGAGGATGACCAAATGGCTTCACAGACCACACGGGAAGACACTTAGCTCCCAGTAGCAACAGTTTACCTACAAAGGGAGATTTCAGACCTGCTGCCTCATGTTCATTACAAAATAAAGAACCATGTCCTCCAGGTCACATAGATGCAGACCCAGATTTTTGGTGTCACTACAAACGAAGCTAAATCTCCTGACAATTACATATATTTCTTTTTCTTTTTTTAATTAATTTTTATTGTAGGTTGTTCAAAACAGTACATACTTCTTGATATATCAAATTTCACACTTTGATTCAAGTGGGATATGAGCTCCCATTTTTACTCCATATACAGATTGCAGAATCACATCAGTTGCAGAACCATTGATTTACATATTGCCATACATATATTTCTTGTGCCTAACCTCAGAGGAAGTTTCTCAATAAGTCTTTAGGTCAGCACAGCTCCATGTTTCTGGAGTGTTTACCCTCTCCCATACTTTTGTAAACTGTTTTACCACCTCCAGTGTTGTGAACTCCTGAGCATTTTTCATTCCACATATGTATTCACAGGTTTTCTAACTCCTCTCCTCTAATTGTGTCTTACTTTTAGCGATGGTTATGTCAAGGTATTGTTCTGGATAAGAGAGGGAAGATTTTTGTGTATCACATGTTTGCATACACATTAGATCCATTTTCCTATTTTCCATTTGAAATACTGAATCCCTGACACTAACCCATACCCTACTAGACTCTGACTACTAATCCTAATATCATGGAGAAAAAAAAACCTAACTGAATAGAAGTACAGTCCTTTTATAGGAAGCATGGTGTATATTTGTATTTGTCTTCCTCTTTATCAAGAGTATGTGTTTTAAATTTAGTAAACTTTTCATTTTAATATTCTCCATGATTTTTTAAAGTTATCACATATGTAAATTCCTGTCTCCCTTTCTCTGTATCCTATTCAGCACATGTAATTTTTTTATGCATATACAATATCCTACCTGGTATCACACGTACATTCTTTTAAGATCACTGACTTTGGAATATAAAAATTGTGAGAAGAGATGACTCTCCCTAAATAATGATGGAACTGAAAATTCCACCTATGGGTGAGCTTCCTAGTGAAAAACACTATACATAAATCCATGTTCAGTAAAATGAATATTTTTGGATTTGTGAATGAATTATATTTCATGATGAATATCGATTGGCATATATATTGCTAAATATTAATGTGTGTGTGTGTGTGCATTTGTGTGTGTGTGTGCGTGTGTGTGTGTGTGTATATTCTATGGATTTTTAAAAAAAATATGAAAAATATGTGTCTTATTATACACTCCCTAAATTCATTCATATACATTTATGTTCATTTAAATTCAAATTTTCACAAGATTATTCTCAGTAATATTCATACACCTGAAATATATTTTGGTTTCCTACTACTGAAAACTAAGTTCAGTGGATGGTGCTTAAAAATCCTAATATTTCTACAGTAGCTGACCCAGTTTAACATCAATGCAAGTAGATTGCTATGGGACATGATGTGTAATTTGAAGTTCATTTTTACTCAACACTGGTACATTACTATTTCTTCAGTTTATGGACATCATAGGATGTATTTTTTCATCCACAACTTCACAAATTTTTTTGGCATTTGGTTCACTTTCAATTACTTACTACTTCAGAACACATGTATTCCTCCATGTTTCTTTACTGGTCTTTTCACTAGACTTCATTCTAAACACATTATTTTTGATTCCATAATCATTTTTGAAGCAAAACTCACTCTTCACGATAAACCGTAACCCTAATAATACCATTGCATATATAACTCGTTGGAATGATGGTATATATATCAATATAAGATTTCCAATATATTTTCAGATGCAAACTCAATCCATTATTTAATGTTGGATCCAGTTACATACTTTATTCACAATATGGTCTATTCATGCATCATCTCAATAATCATCAACACAAGGTACACCTATTTGTATCCCCAGTACTAATTTATAAGTTTCCAGAATATTACTCCCCTTTATGGTGGAAGAAATACTTATGTCACCTGATCTACATATACATTTTACCACAGTAGTATTCTGGACACAAAATGCAAAGGTCACACATATGATTGTACCAAAGCCTAAATGGGAAGTGACCATGGATTACTAAAAGCATCTATGTCCAGGGTGCCTACTGCTCTCAAATGTCAATCCTATTGGTTACTACATATTTGTTTCTTCCTAAGATAATATATTTAACCTCAAGCCTTTTGAAAATATCTAATCCCATCACTCACTTTATACGTTTCCTGATTTCCTAATGCCCCTATTGATATCTGCTTTCCTACATATTTTTCCCAGTTCATCATTGTGACTGTCTCTTCACATGTGCTGACATTTACATTCACCCTCTAACTGAAAACCAATTGCTAAAGAACTTTTAGTCCAACTCCGAGACTCACTCTTCTTCCTAAACCTACTTACAATCTTCCTAATCCTACAGACTATCCCTTTTGACTGGATGTTCTCTTCTACTTTCAATCATCCGAGGTATAGGGTCCTATGCCATTGTATATCGATTTATCTGAGACCTCGGTGCAGAACATGATTCAATCTAAGTATACCAATCAAGGGCCCAATGCCTTTCTGGGCTTCAAATCTTTCCTAGATCTCTGATCTCATACATATATTTCACATTTATATTCTTATCAATATCACAGGTTCCCAATACCATAATTCATCCAGCAGAATGACTCCTAACCCAAATCGAACATGCTATTAACACTAACCATACACTATTCCCTCAATCTCACTTTACAGAAGAGCAGGGACAGAGTTGGTCTTAAAATCCAGGAAGGTAGGGTATCATCCACCAGCTGAGAACCTCAAAAGTCCCTGCAGAAATAATCCCTTGAGTAGGTGTAGGCAGGTATGAAGGATCTGAGAGAGCAAAAGTCATCTTCCATGGCAAACAACCTGGTCAGTTTGAAGGGATGTGTCTGAATTAGCCTCTCTCTTCCTAATGTAGAGAAGATGGACCAAACCATGGCTGTGTGGAGAGCTGTTCCCCGGTGCCTATGGTTGATATACCATTCTAACTTATGAATGAGTCACAGCAAGTAGAGGCAGACTCCATCTTTTGGGAACCTTAGAAGCAACTGTTAAAACAAAGTGGTTTCCAAGGCAGTGACTTCATTCAGTTCTTGAAGGAAGTGACCTCACCTTACATTATTGGTGATGAAAGTCTGTGATCTTGGGATCCAGGAAACCAGGCACACAGAGTCAAACCCACTCCATGTCCCAGTGGGCTCACTTGTTTGGATTTAACAAGACAGAGTCACTCTTTCTTGGTACCTACTGATGTGAGGACAGCCAAATGCCTGGAAACTATGAAGACTGGCCTTTCCAGAGAAAGCAGGTAGTTTCTCACCACGGGCTCCTGACAACTTCACAGAGTTTGCTAAAGAGACCAGATCGGAGACAGGACATGCCATTTTTGGGGAACATAGTATGGCCCACAAGTCTGAGGACACTCCGGATAGACACAGACCTACTTGGGGGAAAGAGGTGCCTTTTTGGGTGTGAGTGTGAGTTTGTGGTTTTGTCTCATGTTCTGAGAATAGTTAGGAAAGCTGGTTTGTTTGTTTTGGAGTGGACTGTTTCTAGTAAGTCCTTTGACAACGTGAGTGTTTCTGTGTCTATATATCATAGAAAAGAGAATGCATCAATGGATGTGTCCTGTCTACGAGAAAGCTTCAAAGCATTCATCCAGTGCAATTTATGAATGGACTGCAGCTTGCCGTATGGATGGGCAACTCCTGGTATCTTTCTAAATTCCTGTTTTCTTCCTGAATTCTGGACACTCTCCAGAATACGCTCATGATTTTGTGTCCAAGATATGTACCACCTCAATCTCTGGGACATGGCCATGTACTGAATAGCTGATGGGAATGGTGAGTATCTCAGAAAACTCAGATATCAGTATGCCCAAGAAAGCCTCAGTGGAGAAACCCTGCTTTGGGCCTTTTGCTTACCTATTCTGTTGCCCTGAATGTCAGGAAGGTCTTTGCCTCAGGCCACACTTTGTGAAGCCTGAAGAAAATAGTTTTCAAATGGAATTGAATGGTCATTACCTGTGCCTCTTCGGTTAATTGCTTTGGAAATGGATGTGTCTGAATCAGCCTCTTGGCCCTATGTGAGGCTTTGGCTTAGATTCACAGTACATGATGGGTCTAAAGAAAAATCCCATGTGTGCATCCAAAACCAAAATGGACAAAAGAACTGTCATGGTGGATAGAGTCTCTCGCCTTCCTCTGTAAGGTTCCTGACCCCCATTAAGTGAGAATAGGGATCATTTGGGTCAAGTGAATTCTTTAAAGTTCTGCAGAGGCTATCCCATAGGTTCGTGGGTTTTCTCATGACTCCAATTAACATCTATGTTTACAGAAGAGCAGGGACAGTGTTGGTCTTACAATACAGGAATGCAGTGGATCTTCCATCTGTTGAGAACCTCAAAGCTCCATGCAGAAATGATCTCTGGAGAAGATGTAGGCAGCTATGTAAGACCTGAGAGAGCAAAAATCATCTTCCATGGCAAACAACCTGGTCAGGATTAAGGGTTGAGTCAGAATGAGCCTATCTCTTCTTAATGTAGAGAAGATGGACCAAACCCGGCCTGTGTGGAGAGCTGTTCCCTTTTGCCTACGGGTGATATACCATTCTAACTTGTGAAAGTGTCACAGGAAGTAGGGGCAGCCCTCATCTCATGGGACCATTGGAAGCAATTGTTATGACAAAGTGGTTGCCAAGGCAGTGATCTCATTCAGTTCCTGAAGGACGTGATCTCATCTCACTTCCATGGTGATGGAACTCTCTGAACTTGGGATACAGAAAGCCAGGCACCCAGAGCCAGTCTCAGTTCTAGTCCCAGTGGTCTCACTTTTTTGGATTTACAAAGGACAGAGTCAGTCTTTCTTGATACCTACTGATGTGAGGATGGCCAAATGCCTGAAAGCTCGGAAGAGGGGCTCTTCCTGAGAAAGCAGATAGTGGCTCACTCCTGGCTTCTAACAACTTCACATTGTTGGCCAAGAAGACCAGATCTGAGACAGGTCAGGCCATTTCGGAGGATCATAGTATGGCCCAACAGTCAGAGCACACTCCGGAGAGTCACAGACCTATTTGGGGGAAGGAGGTGCCATTGCGGGTGTGGGTTTGTGGTTTTGTCTCATGTTCTGAGAATAGTTAGAAAAGGCGGTTTATTTGGTTTGGAGTGAACTGTTTCTAGTAAGTCGTTTGACAATGCAAGTGTTTCTATGTCTGTGTATCCCACTGTGTCCGTGCTTGTAGACATTAGAAAAGAGAATGCATCAATGGATGTGTCCTGTCTCATAGAAAGCTTCCCAGCATTCATCCAGCACAATTTATGAATTGAATGCGGCTTGCCTTATTGATGGGCGATCCCTGCTACCTTCCTAAGTTGCTGTTTTCTTCCTGAATTATGGCCAATCTCCAGAATAGGCTCATGGTTTTGTGTCCAAGATATGTACTACCTCCAAGCTCTGTGACATGGCCATGTACTGGATAGCTGAATGGAATGGCGAGCATCTCAGAAAACTCAGATATCAGTGTGACCAGTAAAGTCTCAGTGGAGAATCCCTGCTTTGGGCCATTTGCTTACCTATTGTTCTGTTGCCCTGAGAGTCAGGAAGGTCTTTGTCTCAGGCCAACCCTTTGTGAATCCTGAAGGAAAGATTTTTCAAATGGAAATGAATATGCTTTACCTTTGGCTCTTTCCTTAATTGATTTGGAAAGAGATGTGTGTGAATCAGCCTCTTGGCCCAGTGTGATTCTTTGACTTAGATTCTCAGTACCTGATGGATCTAAAGAAAGATCCCATGGGTGCATAAAATCCAAAATGGCAAAAAGAGCAGTCATTGTTGATGAAGTATTTTGCCTTCCTCTGTAAGGTTCCTGAATTCCATCAAGTGAGAATAGGGATCTTTTGGGTCAAATGAGTTCTTCAAATCTATTCAGAGGCTATCCAATAGGTGCTTGAGTTTTCTCATCTTTCCAATTCACATAAAGAATCTGTACCCGACACTCAGTAGGACTCAAATTGGAGAAGCAGAGCAGTATTAAGGACAGGCCTATTTGATCACTCCTGGTACACAGGAAGGGTGTACAATCCACTGGGAATTTAGGCAAATGAGGGGCAACAGAGCTTATTTTGGACACTGTCTTGGGCTACGCTAAAGCTATCAAATGTCAATCCTATTGTTGACTTCATATTTATTTTATCCTAAGCTCATATATTCATCCTCAACCCTGTTGAAAATATCTAATCCCATCACTCACTTTATTCTTTTCCTGATTTCCTAATGTCTCTATTGATATCTGCTTTCCTACATATTTTGCCCTGTGCATCATTGTGACTGACTCTTCACTTGTGTTGACGTTTACATTGACTCTCTAACCAAAACCCTATTGCTAAAGAACTTTTGTTCCAAATCCTATACTCACTTTTCTTCCTAAACTTACCGACTATCTTTCTAATCCAACTGACTATAACTTTTTGAATGGATGTTCTCTTCTACATTCAATGATCCAAGTACAGTTCAGGTTTCTATTCAACCGGGTGAGGGAGTAGATTCTGCACTTTGGCAATTGGGGACAGCACATTCTGGCAACAAGATTAGCAAAGAGTTCTCAAGATTTCAACAGTGTTTCGTTAAGTGTACAGAAAAACAGGAAGTGACAAGTACATATTTTATTAACCTTTCATTCCCCACTTCTTTTTCTGGCTACTTTTAATCATAAAAGTGATCTTTGTGGGGTGTCACATTCTATGTCTGCTAGTGGGGTATTACCATAATTTTAATTTGTCCAATTTGAGCTTGGAGAAAAGAAATTACATGGTTGAGGAAACAGGGTTTTATAGTTAGTAATAATATGAGGATTATTATTGGACCGGCCAGGCTTGATAAAAACGTAATTAACCAGGGTGACTGTGTAAAAAAAGACTCAAACTACCCTTTTTGTGCCTCTCTCTCTCGTTGATGCTCTTCAAGGCATCTTTTTAATTTACTCATAGATTTTTTTACAACTCCAGTATTGTCGACAGAAAAACAACATTCTTCCCTCAATGAAGCACAAAGGGCCCCCTCTGTCATGAAAAGGAGGTCCAACCCTCGACTGTTCTGTAAAACAACTTCAGAGAGAGAGGTTAAAGATTCCTGCAAAGCTGTGATGGAGGTTTCTAAAATCTTTAAGTTTTGATCTATTGCTGCTTCTAATTGGGTCACTTGTTGTGTCCCATGGACCAGAGCAGTGGTTCTTGTGCCCAACCCTGCAGCAACTCCTATTCGTAATAGAATGGCTAAGGTGAGGGACATATGTTCCCAGCGGAACCGGGTTGTATGTCCCCCTCTTTGATCTTCAGATGAACCTGCGTCATGATAGAGCACTCTGGGAAACATCTGCACCATTTCACAATTAATCACATCTGTTGACCATTTCATGAAAACATAAACAATGTTTAAGTATATAGAATTATACTGTTGTAGGGACGGACAAGGCAAGGCACCTAAGATAGCACCAAAGACACGGAAACAGTCTTTTTTGGTTTCAACCAGATTCAGAGGGCAGTGCTTCTGTTGTAATCAATTAATCCCCTGAAACCCAAGTTACGTAGTTTCAGAATTTTGTACCCAACACGTAAGGGAAGGGGCTCAGAAGTTCACAGTCTGCAGAAGTTCACAAAAGGCAGTTTTTGTTTCTGTTTTTTCCTCAGTTTGGGCAAGTTAACTTTTCAAGGACACCTGGGTGGGGGTGTCTTCCCTTTCTTTTTTTCCCCCTTCCAGCTGTTTCCATACAGCCCAGTTTGTAACTTCTTTATCTTAGAAATGTAGCCATCTCTGTGAAGCCCCAGCTCAAGGCCAGAGGACTTTTTTTCAAATATTTTGTGAAAAACTAGTAAGGGTGTGTCTAGATCAGGAGTGCTGAATTTTTTAGCCAGTTGCCAAGGAGACCAGGGCAACACAAAAATAGGAAGTTTATCTACAGTGAACTCTTTTATAGGGACTCTTTTGCTGAAAGTCCTAAATCAGCCATGGTGAAGACTTCTGGAGAAGGTCAGTTAAGACTTTTCTGTGGGCCTGGTACAGAGGGGGACAATTTGGAAGGCAGGGATAAGAGCAGCTCTGTGGATCTGAGAATGAGGAAGGAGAGATGTAAAAGAATATTGGGAGAGGGCTTTGGGATCTTAATAGCAACAAAAACTTGAGCAGTAGAACAGATAGAACAGAGGGGGAGACGGGAGTGAGATTCCAAAAAGCCTGTGAGGGACTTTAAATTCTTAGTAACCTGTTTTTAGTGATGACAAAGCAACATTAAAGGCCATTTTCATTACATCTTGTATTAGGGTCTGAGGATTCTTCTCAGCGGGTTTGAGCTTTGCATTAGGTGGTAAGAGGACTGGGTGGGACCCGGTGCGGGCACTGACAGGAGAGGAGAGGAGTGAGCGAATGGAGTGGTACCTCAGTACCTGCAACCTCAGCAAGGGAGCAATGGTCTGAGAACCAGTCGAGATTTGGGTTTTTGATCTAGATATTGGAGGGGAGAAATCAAGTTGCTGAGGTGGGAGTGACAGCAGAGAGTCTGGAGCACAAGGCTGAGGGTGAGCATCTATTGGAGAAGCATAGTTCAGGATGTGAGCAAAGGAGAGAGAAGGCCTCCACATAGCGGAATCTCCTTTCACCCTTTTGAGCACTTGCAGAAGTTAAAAAGGTCACACAGAATTTGAGGATCTAGAGACCCCTCTGGGGGCCATCGGTTTTGGTTATCTAATTCGTAATATGGCCAATGCTGTGTACAGAATTTGATGAGGAGTTTGTGTTCCATCTGACAGTCCCTGTATGCTCACATCCCCATGACTTACAATAGAAGTCTCCTCTCCCCCCCCCCCCCACAGCCGTGGCTGTGGCTTTGATAGTCTGCCGGGCAAACATAGTAATCTAGGCTAGCCAACCTGCATCTGGCTCACGTGTCCCTACATCTATAATGTTTGTTTCCATTATCTATGGTACGGAAGGGATTTAATGGAATTTTAGTGGGATCCTGTTAATCAGGGATATCCCAATAGGAAAGACCTATAGCCAGCTGACAAATGCCTGGGTGGAGAGATGGCCACCAGGTTCGTAAGCTGGCTGTATTTGAGATAGGCCATACTTCGTGTCCAGTAGGATTTGTGATCAGCCATCGCAGCTTAAGGGGCTGATGAGGGTTAAGACTACTGGTCGTCAAGGGGAGAATAAATATCTTCCAGGATCTTCTTTACAACCATTTGCAATGTTTCTTTTTTCTTCTTTTTTATTTCTTTTTTTTTTGTGTGTGTGGGGAAGGCTTCAATACATCCTGAAAATGTATGTTCAAAGACTAGGAGTTATTTAAGTCCATACCTTACTGGCTTAATTTCAGTAAAGTCCACTTCCCAGAATTGTCCTCGTCTGGTTCCTCATAGGTGCTTTCCTGCAGGAAGCTTGGAAGTGTAAGCATTAACCAATTAATGGACCTGACAGGCTTTTGTTACCCATTCAGTTATTTCCTTTTGCTGTGAGTAGGTTAGTGGAAAACTGTGTTCTTGATCCTTCACAAATGAATGCAGTTTCTTTGAACAAAGGTGAGTGAGTCGATGAACATTTGCTACTGACATAGTTAGAGCCATGATTATAGGAGTAGTTACTGAAGGATTAAAAAATTCCACTTGGGGGCCTTCAGGGTTAAAAGTTATTTTGGCCCAGAGCTTGGTGAGCAGAACTCTGCCCATCAATGGGGCCAGGGATTACTAGGAAGGAGTGATGGATTTTTCCTTTTCCCTGGTCCATGGTCCTCGTAGTTGTCAAAGCCCGATATTTACTTCTGTTAGACTCTTGAATTAGAGACCTTTTATTCGGTAGAGGGCCCAATGGGCCTTACGGGCTGAGTATATTGCCCCTGCATCTACTTCAAAGTTTATTGTGTTCCCCTCCACTTCAAAAGTTACCTTGAGGTCAGGGAGAGGATCTGAGCCCGGACGTTCTTAGTATTCCTCCAGAGTCAGAATATCTGACTGGCATGGCTGTCTCTTTCTAGGGCACTCTTTGGCCCAGTGTCCTTTTTCTTTAGAGTAGGCACATTGATCTGAGGCCAGGGGTGGCCTCTAGTGTGTGCCCAGATATCCCTTCCTGTCTCTCTGTTTCTTAGTTTCTGGCCTATTTGTTGTTGTGACCAGGACCTTAGTCAATGCCTTAGTCTGTCTTTTGTTTCTTTTATCCTCACTCAGCTCCCTTCTCTTCCTCAGTTTCTCTCTTAAAGTATACCTTCTCGGGTTCTCTGACTAAATCCCTCAAAGTCATATCTTGTAATCCATCTAAGCATTGTAACTTTCTTTTAATATCCAGGGCAGCTTTCCCAATAAAGGCCATTGTGACAGATGCCTTTTGATCCTCTGCCTGAGGATCAAAAGGAGTATGTCTCTTATATGCCTACATAATTATCTCTAGGAACATACAGGGAGATTCATCAGGCCCTTAAATAATCTCTCTTACTTTGGCCAAATTAGTTGGTCACCTAGCGGCCACTAAGATACCCACTATTAGACCCCGGCGATAAGTGGACAGATGCTCCCTACCTTCAAAGGTGTTGGGGTCCCAGTTGGGTCGTTTCAAGAGAAAGCCGGCTTTGAATATATTGGGAAGTTTTGTCGGTCACGCATTTGGTCCGAGGATACTTTTTTCTAGCATCCAGGAGGATTCTCTTTTGTTCCTCTGTCATGAAGAGAGTCCCTAGGAGTTGTTGGCAGTCATCTCAAGTAGGTTGGTGTGAAAACATCAATGACTTCACCAGACCTGAGAGCCAGGTTGGGTCCTCGGTAAAAGGGGGAATGTTATTTTTCCATTTATATAGGTCTGAAGAGGAGAAGGCCAATACTAGTAGGCTTGCATTTTTTCCCTATGGCCATCGTCAATCATTGGTCCTTAGGGATGGAGGGAAGCAACACGGGAGTTAAAGGGTTTTCAATCATTTGCCACCGGCGAGTTCCTTTAGCAACTCCAGCTTCCTCCAGGGGAGGAGGGGCTGTGTGTGATGCAGGGGAGTTATCTGGAGGGCCCTGGGCTGGCTTAGCTTCCTCCAATTGCGGAGAGGCTGAGTCAGCAGCTGGAGAATCACTTAGAGGGTGTTGGGGGTTGTGGGACAAGGGTAGAAGATAAGGAGGGGGACGAGAGTCCAGTAGAGTCAAATCTTGTGACTCAGGGAGAACAGAGGGTGGAGGAGGAGGAGGAGCAGAGGGGTTGAGAGATCGTGGGGGAAGGAGTAGGAACGGGGACACAGCAAGGAAAGGCTTCACCCACGGAGGAGGAGATTTGCAGAGGTCCTGCCAAGTTAAGGTATATTCCTGTTTATCAGTATGGCTATGTGGCCCTGGATGTTAGACAATATCTCTGTCTTTTTAAATTAGTGGGAAGTAGAAAGATCCTTCTAGGGGCCATCCAAATCTAAAGGTGGGCCATTCTGTGGCACACAGAGTCTGCCAGGTCCAGCGTTTTACTGAAAAAGAAACATTCTGAGCCCTTAAGCGGACTTTGGTCCATAGATCAAGGGTCAGGGACAGAGGCATTGAAGTGATCTGTCCCATAATGAAAGATACACAAACAGTAAAAGCAACGACACAGGACACAGACAAGAGAAAACAATAAAGACAGGCAATGGACGTCCAACACTGAGACCAAGACTGAGCAGGTGGCAAAACCCGATGGGCTGGCAATACCGAATCTGAAACAAAGTATCACTGAGTCGAGGAGACTATTATTCCTCGATTCCCGAGTCCTCTGTGGCGTCCCCCAGGGACTTGGCTTGTGGCTCTGTGACACGTCTGCCAGCCACCATCAAATAGAGCTCACACACTTCATCGACAGCCATTTTGCCAAGCCCTAACCTGAAACCTGAAACCAGAAAGAGGTGCCTTACTTACCCTTAGAGTAGCCTATTGGGGTCTCTCGTTCACCACTGCTGGATTTCGGTGGAACCTCCATATATAAATATCGGAAGAGCATTGGGGTAAGAGACCACCAAGAGACTCTCTCATGCAAAAACAAAGGGTTTATTGGGGGTCCAGCATGCTGGGGCTCAGAGCTCATTTGAATAGAGCAGAGAACCCTGAGAACAGCTTAAGCAGAGCTTATATACTTTCCTTGAAGAGGGCAGGGAGGAAAGTTTATTGATGGGCCTGGGCGGGTGAGCAGTTTGCGTGCAACTGGGTGAGGGAGTACATTCTGAAGTTTGGCAGTTGGGGACAGCACATTCTGGGAAAAAGATTAGAAATCACTTCTCAAGATTTCAACAGTGTTTTATTAAGCATACAGAAAAACAGGAAGTGACAAGAATCTATTTTATTAACATTTCACTACCGACTATACTTTGCCAGATTTCCTAAAGTCTCTATTGATATCTGCATTCCTACATATTTTCCCCAGTTCATCATTGTGATTAATTCTTCACATGTGCTGACATTTACATTCACTCAATACCCGAAACCCTATAGCTAAAGAACTTTTGGTCCAAATCCTATACTCACTCTCCTTTATAAACATACCGACTATCTTCCTAATACTACTGACTATCCATTTTGACTGGAAGTTCTCTTTGAAAATCAATCATCCAAGTTACAAGGTCCTATGCTTAATACCCAATCAAGGGCCCAATGCCCTTCTGGGCTTCAAATCTTACCTAGATTTTTGTTTTCAGATTCATATATTTTACCTATATATTCTTGAAAATATCGCAGGTTCCCAATACCATTATTCATCCAGCAGAATGATTTCTATTCCAAATCAAACCTGTTATTAACCCTAACCATACACTGTTCCCTCAATCTAACTTTATAGAAGAGCAAGGACAGAGTTGGTCTTAAAATACAGGAATTTAGGGGATCTTCCAACTGCTGAGAAACTCAAAGGTCTATGCGCAAATGATTCCTAGAGAAGTTGTAGGCACCTATGAAGGAACTGAGAGAGCAAAAGTCATCTTTCATTGCAAACAACCTGGTCAGCATGAAGGGATGTGTCTGAATCAGCCTCTCTCTTCTTTATTTAGAGAAGAAGGACCAAACGAGGCCTCTGTGGAGAGCTGTTCCCGGTTACCAATGTTTGATATACCATTCTAACTTGTGAAAGTGTCAAAGGAATTAGGGACAGCCTCCATTTCATGGGACCATTGGAAGCAAATGTTAGGACAACGTGCTTGCCAAGGCATTGACCTCATTCAGTTCCTGAAGGAAGTGACCTCACCTCACATTCTTGGTGATGGAACTCTCTGAACTTGGGATCCAGGCATCCAGGCACACAAATCTAGTCCCAGGCCCAGTCCCAGTGGTCTCACTTCTTTTGATTTACCAAAGACAGAGTCAGTCTTTCTTGGTATCTACTGATGTGAGGATGGCCAAATGCCAGGAAAGCTCTGAAGAGTGGCCTTTCCTGAGTAAGCAGGAAGTGGCTCACCGTTGTCTCCTGACAACTTCACAGAATTGGCCAAGGAAACCAGATCTGAGACAGAACAGGCAATTTGATGGAAACATAGTACGGCCCACCAGTCAGAGGTCACACCCGATAGTCAGAGACCTACTTTGGGAAAGGAGGTGAATTTGTGGGTGTGAATGTGTGTTTGTGATTTTGTCTCATGTTCTGAGAATAGGTAGGAAAGGCAGTTTGTTTGGTTTGGAGTGGACGATTTCTAACAAGTGATTTGACAAGGCGAGTGTTTTTATGTCTGTGTATCCCACTGTGTCCATGGTTGTAGACATTAGAAAAGAGAATGCATCAAAGGATGTGTCCAGGCTAGTAGAAAGCTTACCAGAATTCTTTCTGCCCAATGTATGAAAGGAATGCGGCTTGCCTTATTGATGGGTAACACCTGCTATCTTCCTAAGTTCCTGTTTTCTTCCTGAATTCCGGCCACTCTCCAGAATAGGCTCATGATTTTGTGACCAAGTTATGTACCACCTCCAATCTCTGTGACATGGCCATGTACTGGATAGCTGAAGGAAATGGCGAGCGTCTCAGAAAATTCAGATATCAGTGTGACCAGGAAAGTCTCAGTGGAGAAACACTGCTTTGGGCCATTTGCTAACCTAATGTTCTGTTGCCCTGAATGTCAGGAAGGTCTTTGCCTCAGGCCACCGCTTTGTGAAGCCTGAAGAAAACAGTTTTCAAATGGAAATGAATATGGATCACCTGTGGCTCTTTGCTTAATTGCTTTGAAAAGGGATGTGTCTGAATCAGCCTCTTGGCCCTGTGTGAGGTTGTGGCTTAGATACTCAGCACGTGGTGGATGTAAAAAGAGATCGCATGTGTGCATCCAAAACCAAAATGGCCAAAAAGCAGTCCTTGTGGATGAAGTCTGTCGCCTTCCTCTTTAAAGTTCTTGAACTCCATCAAGTGAGAATAGGGATCCTTTGGGTCAAATGGGTTCTTCAAAGACCTGCAGAGGAGCTTGTGTTTTCTCATGACTGCAAATCACATAAAAATATATACCTGACACTCAGTTTTCCACAAATTGGAGAAGCATAGAAGTATTAACGTCTAGCATATTTGATCACTCCTGTTTCATATGAAGGGTGTCCAGACCACCCTGAATTTACGCCAATGAGGGGCAAGGGAGTTATTTTGGACACTCTCTTGGACTCCGCCACTCATGGAAACCTTCTGCCAGAGGTTGTGATTAGTGTCTATATGGAAGAAGATGAGGGCCATATGGGAGGGTTTTGGTTTTAATTTTGGTCATTTGTGTCCGGTTGGAAGACATGACTGGGACCACCTGGGCTTGAACTCTGGTGTGATTCCCCTTAGAGACTGAATTCAGAGAAGTATTGCCATGAATTTTGTTGGGATTTTAGGAGTCCACCCATGAGAATCACCCTTGGAAACTGAGATCTAGGCCCAGGGTGGCTTTTCACAGAGCCCTGGGTATCTCAGCCAGAAGATCACATGATTTAATTCTGAAAGACTTGCCAGCCATTGTTGAGAGTCACAACACCCATGGACGTCACATTGTAGACCTCAATAGTCCTGGCTTCATGTGACATTTTGGCCACTCTTTGGGAAGCCTTGCCTGTGAGAGTTCTACAGAGCATTCATTGAAATGAGCTTCCTCACCATTTAAATGTTCCTGAATGAATTGAAACCCACAGTGCCTGCAACGTCATCCTTGAAAAATGCCTAGATAAATACCATGAAATTTTTGAAATTCCCATGACCAGGTGGCACTGGAGAAACTTTAGATGTCCTGTTGCTGATCGTAAATATGCAAGACAGTGCCTTGATTGAGTGGGTTTCATGAAAATGGTGTAGAACAGAGATGCCAGTATGTTGGAACCTGCTGAGTAGTGGGCCTAGAGCAGTGGTAGGCAGGTGTGTGATAAAAAATTTGTGGTGGGGCCATGTGGATCTGCCATTGGATCCCAAATGGCTTGTGACTTACATGGTGCAGCCAGCAAACCCTTCCATGTAAAGGCTTCTGGTTATATGGAGATGTTTCCGGGCAATGTTTAGAATCAGGTTACTATGGACATGGGGCCAAGCTATGTGGGATAGAAGCCTGGTTGGTGCATTCTCCGGCAGACCCTGACCAACCACACATGAAAGAATTGCCTCCAGAACTGTGTCCCAGTTGAACTTCTTTTATTTCATGAAGCAAATGCCAAAGTCCCAGTGCAGCAGCAAGAAACACCACGAAAAGTGGAGGATGACCAAATGGCTTCCCAGTCCACATGGGAATACCCTTAGACCCCAGTGGACACAGTTTACTTACAAAGAGAGAATTCAGCACTGCTGCCTCATGTTCATTGGAAAATAAGAAACCATGTCCTCCAGGTCACATAGATGCAGACACAGCTTTGATAGTCTCACTAAAAAGAAGCTAAAGCTCCTGACAACAACATATATTTCAAGTGCCCAAACTCAGAGGCAGTTTCTCAAGAAGTATTTAGGCCAGCAGAGCTCCATGTTTATGGAGTGTTTACTCTGTCCCATACTAGGGAAACTCCTCTACCACTTCCAAGGTTGTAAACTCCTGAGCATATTATTCACAGATTTTATTACTCTTCTCCTTTAATTGTGTCTTACTTTGGGCGAAAAAAATGTCAAGGAATTGTTCTGGATGAGAGTGGGAAGATTTTGTTTAGCACATATTTGCGTACACATTGGATTCATTTTTCTATTTTACATTTGAAATACTGAATCCCTGACACTAACACATGCCCTGCTAGATTCTGAATACTAATCCTAATATGATGGAGAAAAATAACGGAAACAGAATAGAAATACAAGCAGTTCAGAGGAGGCATGTTGTATACTTGGACTTGCCTTTTGCATTATATAGGGTAGGAGTTATAAATCTAGTCAATTTTTTGTTGAAATAGTTTTCCATGTGATTTTAAAGTTAACAAATATGTGAATTCCTGTCTCCCTTTCTCTGTATTCTATTCAGCACATGTATTTTTATATGCACATATAGAATCCTACCTGGTATCACACGTACATTCTTGTGAGTTACAAGACTTGGCAGATACAAAGTGTGAGAAGAGATCACTCCTCTTAAACGCTGTTTGACCTGAAAATTCAACCTATGGGTGAGCTTCCTAGTTGAAAAAAGTTATACATAAATCCATATCCAGTAAAATGAATATTTTTGGATCTGTGGATGATACATATATCACGGTGTAATTCGATTGGCATATATATTGCTAATTTTTAAAATCTGTGTGTGGATATATATATATATATATATATATATATATATATATATATATATATATATATATATATATTTTCTCTCCAGATATTTCAAAATATTTAATATATGTGTCTTATTATACACTCCCTAAATTCATTCATGATTATGTATGTGGATTTATAATCAACTTTTCACAAGATTATTCTCAGAAATATTCATTCACCTGATATACGTATTTTTTTCCTAGTATTGAAAACTAACTTCAGTGAATGGTGCATATAAATCTTAATATTTCTACAGTAACTGATCCATTTTCACATCAATGCAAGTAGATTCCTATGGGACATGATAAGTATTTTGAAGTTCATTTTTATTCAAAACTAGTACATTACTATTTCTTCAGTTTATGCACATTATTGGATATATATTTCATCCACAAGTTCACAAATTTATAGGCATTTATTTCACTTTCAATCAATTTCTGCTTCAGAAAACACGTGTTCCGCCATGTTTCAAACTGGTCTTTTCATGAGACTTCTTTCCAAACACATTATTTTTGATTTCCATAATCACTTTTGAAGCAAAACTCACACACTCTTCATGATAAACCATAACCCTAGGATTACAATTAGACGTATAACTAGTTGTTATGAATGATTATATATCAATATATGATTTCATATGTATTTTCAGATATCAATTCAATACATTATTTAAAGTGGAACCAGTTATATTATTTATTAACTGTATGGTCTATTCATGCATTATCTCTATATTCATAGACACAGGGTACACCTATTTTTACCCTCAATACTAATTTATACGTTTTCAAAATATTCCTCAAAAAATGGTGGAAGAAATACTCATGTCACCTGATCTATATATACATTTTATCACAGTAATATTCTGGACAAAAAAATCAAAGGTCACCCTTAAGGTTGTACCAGAGCCTAAATGGAAAGTGAGCATGGATTACTAAAACTTTCCATGTCCAGGTGGCCTAATGCTCTCAAATGTCAATCTTATTGGTGACTACATTTTTGTTTCTTCCTAAGATTATATATTCAACCTCAAGCCTGTTGAAAATGTCTAATCCTATCACTCACTTTATACTTTGCCTGATTTAGTAATGTCTCTATTTATATCTATTTTCCTACATATTTTCCCCTGTTCATCATTGTGACTGAGTCTTCACTTGTGCTGACGTTTACATTCAATGTCTACCTGAAACCCTATTGCTTAAGAACTTTTGGTCTAAATCCTATTCTCACTCTTCTTTGTAAACCTACTGACTATCTTTCTAATCCTACCGACAATCCCTTTTTGAGTGGGTGTTCTATTCGACATTCAATCATCCAAGGTACAAGCTCCTATGCCATTGGATATAGATTTATCTGAGACATTTTTGCAGAAAATAATTCAAAGCTAAGTGTACCAATTAAGGGCCCAATGCCCTTCTGGACTTCATATCTTCCCTAGATTTCTGTTTTTATACTTATATTTCACCTATATATTCTTGTAAATATCATAGTTTCCCAATACCATTATTCGTCATGCAGAAGGATTCCTAACCCCAAATTGAACATGTTACTAACCCAAACCATACACTGTTCTCTCAATCGAACTTTACAGAACAGCAGGGACAGGGTTGCTCTTAAAATACAGGAATGTAGGGCATGTTCCACCTGTTGAGAACATCAAAGGTCCATGCAGAAATGATCCCTTGAGAAGATGTAGGCAGCTACAAAAGACCTGAGAGAGAAAAGTCATCTTCTATGGCAAACAACCTTGTCAGCATGAAGGGATGTGTATGAATCAGCCTCTCTCTTCTTAATGTAGAGAAGATGGACCAAAACAGTGCTAGGTGGAGAGCTGTTCCTGGGTGCCCATGGTTTATATACCATTCTAACTTGTGAAAGTGTCACAGGAAGTAGGGGCAGCCTCCATCTCATGGGACTCTTGAAAGCAACTGTTAGGACAAAGTGGTTGTCAAGGCAATGACCTCATTCAGTTCCTGAAGAAGTGATCTACCTCACTTCCCTGGTGATGGAACTCTCTTAACTTGGGATCCAGGAAGCCAGGCACCCGGAGCCAGTCCAGTCCCAGACCCAGTAGGCTCACTTGTTTGAATTTACCAAGGAGAGTGTCAGTCTTTCTTGGTACCTACATATGTGAGGATGGCCAAATACCAGGAGAGCTCTGAATAGGGGCCTTTACTGAGAAAGTAGGTAGTGGTTCACCGCAGGCTCCTGACAACTTCACAGAGTTGGCCAAGGAGACCAGATCTGAGATAGGACAGGCCATTTTGGGGGAACATAGGATGGCCCACCACTCAGAGGAAACTCTGGATAGTCACAGAGTTACATGGGGGAAGGAGGTGTCTTTGTGGGGTGGGTGTGATTTTGTGGTTTTGTCTCATGATCTGAGTATAGGTAGGAAAGACGGTTTGTTTGATTTGGAGTGGTCTTCTTCTAGTAAGTCGTTGGACAAGGCAAGTGTTTCTATTTCTGTGTATCCCACTGTGTCCGTGGTTGTAGACAATAGAAAATAGAATGCAACAATTGATATGTCCTGTATAGTAGAAAGATTCCCGGCATTCATCCTGCCCAATTTATGAATGGACTGCAGCTTGCCTTATCCATGGGCAACACCTGCTACCTTCCTAAGTTCCTGTTTCTTCCAGAATTCTCACCACTCTCCAGAATAGTCTCATGGTTTTGTGTCCAAAATATGTACCACCTCCAAGCTCTGTGACATTGCCATGTCCTGGATAGCTGAAGGGAATGGCGAGCATCTCAGAAAACTCAGATATCAGTGTGACCAAGAAAGTCTCAGTGGAGAAACCATGCTTTTGGCCTTTTGCTTATCAATTGTTCTGTTTCCCTGAATGTCAGGAAGGTCTTTGCCTCAGGCCACCCCTTTGTGAAGCCTGAAGAAAACAGTTTTCAAATGGAAATGAATGGGCATCACCTGTGGCTCTTTGCTTAATTGCTTTGGAAAGGGATGTGTCTGAATCAGCCTCTTGGCCCTGTGTGAGGTTGTGGCTTAGATTCTCAGCACCTGATGGATATAAAGAGAGATCCCATGTGTGCATCCAAAACCAAAATGGCCAGAAGAGCAATTATTGTGAATGAAGTCTCTCGCATTCATTTGTAAGGTTCCTGACCACCATCAAGTGAGAATACGGATCCTTTGGTTCAAATGAGTTATGCACAGCCCTGCAGAGGCTAACCCATAGGTTTTTGGGTTTTCTCATGGCTCCAAATCATATAAAGAATCTATACCTCACAGTCAGTAGGCCTCAAATTGGAGATGCAGAGCAGTATTAACAGCTGGCCTATCTTATCACTCCTGGTTCACCGGATGGGTGTGCAGGCCACCTTGACTTTAGGCAAATGAGGGGCAAGGGAGCTTATTTTTGACACTGTCTTGGGCTGCACCCCTCATGAAAAACTCCAGCCAGAGGTTATGATAAGTGTCTATATGGAAGAAGATGAGGGCCATGTGGGAGTGTTTGGTTTTAATTGTGGTCATTTGTTTGGCGGTTGGAAGAGATAACTGGATCCACCTGGGCTTGAATTCTGGCATGATTCCTCTTAGAGACTGAGTTCTGGAATTTACCTCAAAGAAGTATTGCCATGAAATGTGTTAAGATTTTAGGAGGCCACGCATGAGATGCGCCCTTGAAAACTGAGATCGAGGGCCAGGGTGTCTTTCCACAGTGCAGTGAGAATCTCAGCCAGGATATCACATGATTTTATTTTGAAAGACTTGGCAGCCATAATTGAGAGTCTAAACACAAATGGAACTCATATTGTAGACCTCAATGATCCTGGCTTCCTGTGACCTTTTGGCCACTTTTTGGGAAGCCTTGCCTGTGAGATTTCTCCAGAGATTTCATTTAAATGAGCTTCCTCACCACATAATGGTTCCTGCATTAATTGAAACGCACAGTGACTCCAACTTCATCCTTCAAAAATGGCTAAATAAATACTATCAAATTTCTGAAATTCCCATTACCAGGTGGCAATGGAGAACCTTTGGATATCCTGTTGCTGAACATGAGTGAAATAATTCCCCACGCAATGACACTTCACCGGGAGAATTCCAATTTTATTGCTAAAAGCTGTGTGCTTATATAGAACTAAGGGGGAGATGGTATGGCTTAGATAAATTTCAGCAACCCGTTTATTGACAAGTTCTTTCAAATATCAGCTCCAGAGCCCAGGAATTAGTTCTAATTGGGGCTAAGGTTCCCCACAAGCGAGATTTGAAATTGGTGCTGGCGGGAGAGTTCACAAGGCTGGGAACTTTTTGCGCCACTGCAGAAATGAAGAAGGTAGGAAGAAAAAGTCCTTAGGCGCCATGTTGGGGTTTTTCTCTGGGGTATGGCTGCCATTTATTCTTTTCCCAACATTGCACCCTTTTTGTTTTCTTAGGAAGTGGGGCGTCGTTTGTCAGATCTGGCTGCTTCCTGCTGTGTGGGGGTGGTGTGGGGCCTAGAAAGAGAAGTGGAGGAATGCTCAGGGGGCAGGTATGGGGATATCATGGCAGCCAGAAATAAACCCAGTGGCTATAGACAGCTATTTTCATAGGGGTGAAGTCAATGAATGTTCCCTGAAGCCAAAGATGTCGATGGCATGGAACCAGTCCTGAATGGAAGAGATTGTTGGTATCAGCCACTGGTCCTGTAACAGAGACTCAAGGAAATATTGGAAGCGTTGCCTGGACATGGTGTCGCCAGCACCTGAAGAAGATCAGAGCCTATAAAAACAGAATGAAGATAAAAATTAAAGCAAATGTCAATTTTTGGCAGAAGTTCCATGTGGGGGGACTGACATAGAAGAGGCCAAGGGCCATGAGAAATCTTAGAAGGTGGTAAAGACTATGAATCCAGGATGGCAGATTAAGAGGTTCTCCGAGCTCGTTGTCTCCCGCTGTCTAATACCTGTTGCATTCCATCGTGCCTGGTATTGAGCTTCATCACTGAGTGAACTGTTCTCTTGGAGATGTTGGGGATTCATCGGTCATCAGAGGCTGGTAGTGACTAAGCAAAAGCTGGTTGAAAGTTTGATTAGGAATTTTATGCAGTTGGGTTTGAAGGCACTTCATTATGCAGGGCAAGAGAGCACAAAAAAGGAGCATCCAAATAAGGGGACCCAAGATATGTAGTAAGTACATGGCAAGATAGGATTGGAAGAACCCCGTTATGGGATTGGAGGAGGTAGGTTTGAGCAATTGGGTCGATAATTCCTGCAATTTAACAACATTTTTTTTATTAGCCCAGATTCATTAACATAATAGCAAAATTCCTCTCTGAGGAATAGGCATGTAACCCCTTTTTCTGCAGTGAGAAGATCAATTGCCCTTTGGTTCTGTAAAGCCACTTGTGCCAATGAAGTAACGTGCCGCTGCAAGGAACCCAGAGACTCAGCCATGGTATTGAGTGTTTCCTGCAGTTTTTGTTGATGGTCATTGGATCCCATAGAGCATGACCTATAGCTCCACCATAGAGTCCGAGACCCGTCACTGAGGTTGTTAAAATGAGGCCTACCAGAACCGGCAGAAAGACTACCCTACGGGTGCGGGAAGGTAGGGCCAACTGTCAGAATTTGGTGGGAGTAAACAAAGATAGCTGAGGAACTACAGTAACCAAGAAACAGGCGCCAGAGACATTGATGGTTGAGGTACTTAAAGAACCATTACACCAGAGGAAATGTCCAGGTTGCATAAACACAGGGCTCTATGGGGTGCTGTAGCTCAAGGAACAAATGGGTAAAGGATTCATTATTGGCAGGTGGAAACAGATGAAAGGAAATAAAGTATTGGTGGAATAACTTTCCCACAGTGGGATACGTGTCACATGTAGGGGTTGTCCTTTTTAGAGAAATTGTAGGGTTTTGCTGGAATATTTCCTGCCGCTAATGGGACTGCTGCTAGAAGTGGACGACTAAGTGAAGCACAGAGAAAGCACTGAGAAGTAGGCACAGAAAGAGGGGTGGAGTTTAATAATCAAAAAGTTTGGTGTAGCAAATTGAGCCATGTGGGAGGGGGACCTGAGAGGTTTGAAGGCTCTGAATCCTCTTTGGATGAGCTATGGATATGATCTCGAAGTTTTGATTCTGAGTCCTTAATGTGTTCGACTATCTGGATGGTTGCTTAGATTGCGTAATCAGGGTGCGGCCAATAGTCATCCACCCTGTGGGTCTGACTGAGGTTGTCCGAGCATAGACAGCAAACTCAACATAGCCCCATCGTTTGGCCTTGGGGTCAGGTTTATCTAAAGTATACCATCCATTGTTACTGGATGAAGAGCCTTTATGCCACTTTATGTAACTAGAAGTCCACCCTTCAGGGTAACCAAATGAGTGGTAAGAATAGCTACCACGTTCATCATGGAACATGCATGACCAATAGGGGCACCCATTATATATCTCAGGCCACCAATGACAATAGTCTTTTGTTTGATCAAAAAGGAAGCAAATGAAAGGCCAGTTCCAGCTACCAGGGACGAAGGTCCTTGAAGGTGACAATTTTAGGGAAATAGAGGTGCAGTTGTGGATGAAGCAAGTAGTTGCATCCACTGCGCAGACCTTCTGCATGCCATGTTCTGAGTATCGTTCCCGAAAAGTGAATAAATGCATGGTAGGTGAGGAGGGTAAAGACCAGTGCTGACAGAGCACAGAAAATAAGCAGAGCACAAAAAACAAGCAGTTAGAGAAGACTAGGGTGTTGGGAGAGCTCATTGTGCCTTCTTTAAGAGGAATTGGCCTGCAAGGAAAACCGTGTGAGCCACAACTAAAATGGGTGAGATGGGTGTGGAGAGCAGGAGTAAAGGGGAGGTTCAGTAGGTGATTCTTGGAGTTCCTCTGGGGTGGCACTGTCTTCAGCAGGTGGGGCCTCCTGGTGATGTGGCTTCAACCTAGACATGTGAATCCAGGGAGTGAGACAGTTGTCTGGTAAGGAGAGTTTGGCGGCGGTAAGGGTAAAGAGAATGACAGGATAGGGGCCTTCCCATTTTGCGGCAAGAGTCCCTTTCTCCTCTGGGGTATTATAATAGACTAGACTAACAGGTGTTAAGGGAGGAGTGTTTGGAGAGGAGACTGGGTCCGGAAGAAGCCAGTCCTGATATTTCCAGAGTTCCGAGCGGAGATGGAGCAAGAGAGGCAAAGACAAATCTCGGGTGAGAGGTCCTTGTGAAATGACCAACCCAGGGGTTATAAGAGGTCTTCCATACATTATCTCAAAAGGAGACAGTAAAGATGGTTTCTTAGGGAGAGCTCTGATTCGAAGCAAAGTCAAGGGAAGGAGTTTGAACCAGTCTATGTTTAATTCCATTGTCAATTTGGTAAGGACTTCCTTTAGAGTACGATTTACCCTTTCCACTTTCCCTGAAGCCTGGGGGAAATATGGACAGTTGAACTGCCACTTGAAGGAGAGGGCTTGAGAGACCTTTTGTGTGATCCTAGAAGTAAACTCAGGGCCATTGTCATATTGTAGGGAAGTGGGCATACCAAACCTGGGGATGATGTCTGTCAGTAAGGTTGAAGCTACAGTGGAAGCCTTTTTATTGGAAGTGGGAAATGCCTCAACCCAACCAGAGAAAGTGTCCACAAAGACAAGGAGGTATTTAGTGCGCCATACTGTGGGCATGTTGGTGAAGTCTACCTGCCAGTCAGCAGCGGGAATGTTTCCCCAGGCTTGGTGGAAAGGGAAAGGTTTGGGCCTTAAAGGAGTATGAGGGTTGGTCCGCTGACAGATCTTACAATTAGAGGCTATATTCTGTAGCATGGCTTGTCAGAGGGGGTGAGGGAAAAGAAACTCTGTAAAAAGAGGGTCAAAGACTGAGTATTGGAAAGGAATAGAGTATGAAGGAACTTGAAAAGATGCTTGTTCTTACTGAAAGACGTAGGGGCTTCAGATGAGCTGTCTAAAGTGGCCATTATATGTCCCCCATGGAGGCCATAATTGAAAGTGGTAGCAGCCATTCGTGCCGCCTGGTCAGCTTTGGCATTGCCCTCAGTGATAAGAAACCCGTCCTTCTGATGGGACCTACAATGGACAACTCCCAACTGGGTGGGTAAGTGGCCTCTATTAGATTGGTTATAAAAGCTGAATTAGTGATCGCATTACCTTTGGTGGTAAGTAGGCCTCACTACTTTCAAATATCAGCATGGGATAATAAGATATGGAAGACATATTTTGAATCAGTTTAGAGGGTGAGGGATTTGCCTTGTGCTAGAAGGCAGGCACGAGTGGATGCTATAAGTTCAGCCTATTGTCTGTAGTTCCTGAAGGCAAAACTTTGGTCTCTATAATCTCAGTGGCTGAAAATACAGCGTATCCAGAGTAATGAGTTTCGTTCTCCCTAAAGGAACTGCTGTCAGTAAACCAGATAAGGTCAGGCTTGCTGAGTGGTCTCTCAGAAATGGAAGAATGACAGGGGAGGAAATCATCTAAGGTTTCCAAGCAATTATGAGTTGGTATGTGAGACATGGGAGTCATTGGGAGCAGTGAGGCAGGGTTCAGTGCAGAGCAGGGGAGGAAAATAATATTAGGGTTTTCCAGAAAGGAAGTGAGGGGCGACAGAAATCTGGATGTAGGGAGAGTTTGAAGGCCCTTTTAAGCTAAAAGATCCTTCAAGTGATGTGGGGAGTGGATAGTTCAAGGGCCCCCAAAAGTCAGCTTAGAGGCTTCTTTGTGTAAAATTTGTCCAGTAGCCAGAGCTCTTAAGCAAGGGGCCCACCCACGGATGGTAGGGTCTAGTTGCTTGGACAAATATGACACAGGTGCAAATGTACGCCCATAGTTTTGACCTAAGACCCCAAGTGCTTGCCCCCCTTTTTCATGGACATATAGATGAAATGTTCTTGAAAGATCTGGAAGGTGAAGGGTAGGTGCCTTTAAGAGGAGTTGCTGAAGCCTGCGGAAGTGGTAGATGGGAAAGGAGGCAAGAGATTCACTAGGGGGTCCCTTTGCTAGGTCATACAGGGGTTTGGAGAGAAGAGAATAATTTGGGATCCAGGCCCTAAAATAACCTGCTAATCCTAGGAATGATAGTATTTTGGCTTTCGTATAGGGCACTGAAAGATCACAGAGGAGTTGCCTCCTATCCAGTGTTATTTCCTTTTTCCCGGGTGTAAGGCAAAAACCAAGATAGGTGACCGAAGACTGGGAAACCTGGGCCTTGTGGGGAGACTCCCTATATCCCTTGTCTTCTAGGAATTTATGAAGCTGAGCGGTGTGGGATTGAGAGTGTTCCAGAAAGACTACATAGAAGAAGGTCATAGACATATTGAAGTAGAGTAGAGTCAGGACAGGTCAGGTGAAAGGATGTGAGGTCCTGGGCAAGAAATTGGCCAAAGAGATGGGGGCTATCCCTGAATCCCTGTGGCAGGACAGTCCAGGTAAGCTGATGAGAATGGCGGGTGTGAGAGTCAGTCCATGAAAAAGCAAAGATATCCTGAGATTCTGAGAACAAGGGAATAGAAAAGAATGCATCTTTTAAATCTAGGACTGAGAAGTGAGTAGTAGTGGCATGGATCTGAGAGAGGAGGGTGTAAGGGTTGGGCACTAGCGGGTGGATGGGGTCCACAGAGGAGTTGACAAGGCGAAGTTCTTGAACCAGCCTGTAGGACACGTTAGGTTTCTTAACTGCCAGAATGGGTGTGTTGAAAGGAGAGTGTGTAGGCCTAAGATACCCCTTTCATAATAAATCCTGGATGATGGGTTCTAATCCAAGGAGGGATGTGGTTGTGAGTGGATATTGTGGTTGACTAACATATCTTGAAGGGTCCCGTAAGACAATATGAATATTACTGCATTTAGCCATAAAGGGTGTAATTGTGTCCCAAACCTCAGGGTTAAATGGTTTAGATAGTCGTGGGAGAGTGCATGAAGGAGGTGTATCTGCCCCTAGGAATATCATGAGGAAATGAGAGGTAGGAGAGGTGTGGGGTGATAACTGAATGGTGACTTTTAATAGTGAGAGTATGTCCCTTCCCAGAAAGGGAATGGGGCAATGGCTCATAACAAGAAAGGAGTGAGTGAAGGACAAAAGGGATCGCTGCATATAACATGATTGGGGGGGGGGGTTTGAGGAAAAATCTTTTTACCTCCTACCCTGACAATAGGAGTTTTTGAGGGTGTGGTAGGACCCTAATACTCCCTCAAAATCAAAAAAGCGGCACCAGTATCCAAGAGGAAGTTAATGAAGCGTCCATCCACCATGAAGGTGACCCTAGGCTCTTGATTCTTGATGGTAATAGTCTGGAGGGAAGGCCCAGGACTCCATCAATCCTCCTCTGCCAAGCCCAGGTGAGGCTGGGGTTGCTGGGCAGCAGACCAACCTCCCTTCTGGGTTGTTGGGCAGTCTGCCCCCCAGTGTCCACTTTGATGGCATTTTGCGCAGGGGTTGTAGGGTGTCCTCGGCGAAGAACAATTCCTGGTCCAATGTCCCTCCTTACCTCATTTGAAGCAAGCTCCAGGGGGGGTCATATTGGGATGGCATGGTGATGGCCTTCTCTGAATGAGCTGGGCCAACATTTGGAATTCGGCATTTTCAGCCCTCTGCCTACGGAATTCACTTTAATCCTCTCTACCATGAAAAACCTTGAAAGTGACAGCGAGGATTTTGGTCTGAGGAGTAGCAGGGCCCTGTTCAAACTTTTTAAGCTTGGCTTTAATGTAAGGGTAGCTTTGGGCCAGAATATATGTCATTAAGACATGACGGCCATCAGGGTTTTCTGGGTCGAGGTTTGTGTACTGCTGAAGGGACTTGGTTAGTCTATCCAGGAATTCTGAAGGTGTTTCCTCCTTCCTTTGAATGACCTCCTGCATCTTTTGAAAGTTAACAGCCTTGCGGGTGGCCTTTTTCAGTCCCGCCAAGAGGCAGGATGTAAAAAGGTCACTAGACTGTAAGCCCATAGGGGATCCTGCTCTGGGACAGCATGAGGGCCTGTGGGTGGTTATGATTGGTCCTATGATTTTCATCAGCATGGGCTTGGGCTAGCTCCCAGAACCATTGCCTTTCCTTGGGGAGAAGTTTATTGGCCAAGAGCATGTAGATGTCATGATGAGTGAGGCTATATGCTTGCAGTACCCATTGAAACTCCCGAATGTAAGTGGTGGGGTCAGTGGTGAAAGAGCCTAACTTCCTCTCTAGCTGAGTAATGTCCGACATGGAGAAGGGCACGTGGACTCTGATGACACCCTTGGGACCAGCTACCTCACGAAGGGGTGCGATTGTCTTGGGGGTGGGAAGGAGTCCCTTAGACCTGGTAACAGGAGGACTGAAAGAGGCAGGCGGTGGACAGGAAGGAGAGGGAGGGGAATGGAATGTCTCTGTGGAAGAGGAGGAGGTGGAGCAGGCAGAAGAGTGGGGAAGGGAGGGGGATGAAATGGAAGGTTGAGGATCCGTGGAATCAGGCAGAGGAAGAGGAGGATTTTGCGGGAGAGAAGGGTCAGTTGGGGCTGGGGGATAAGGTGGGGGTTGATCTGCTGGGTCGAATGAGGAAGAATCTGCGAAGTCAGGAGTAGATCTAGGGGAAGAGAGGGGTTTGCAAGCAAGAAGGACCTGAGAGGGAGGGCAGGAAGAGCAGAGACAGGGTGCTGTGCGAGAAGGCTAAAACATTCAATACAGGGAATCTCACTCCACTTTTTCAGAAGCTGGCAGTAATTAAAAAGGTCCAAGAGGAGGTTTGGATCTAAGGAGCCTTCTGGACGCCAATGATTGCCATTATCCAGTGGATATGTAGGCCAATCTTGGGTACAGAATTTGATTAGAAGTTTGGGCTTGATGTCTGGTGTGAGGGAGAGTGTGGCCAGATTTTTTATTAAACTTTTGAGAGGTGAGGTTTCAGGTACAGATAAAGAGGTGTCCACAGTCACAGGGAGAGATGGAAGAGAGAGAGAGAGAGAGAGAGAGAGAGAGAGAGAGAGAGAGAGAGAGAGAATAAGTGTAAGCAAGAGAGACAAAGAGAAAACCAGGCCTGGAACGGACTCCGGAAAGTGCTCAGGGCGAATGGGGGTCAGGTGGGCATCCCCAAAATGACCAGCCGTCATGAGGAAATACAGAGGGCACTACCTGATCGTCACCAGTGAAGTGCGATCTGTGAGACGCAATGGGTTCGGAGCCACGGGCAACCTGACATCAGGAAAGTTTTCGAACGCAGCAGAAGAAGTAAGTAATGAAAACAGAACTCCGGCTCCAGCAGAATGCAGTTCCAGGATGGGAGTTCAGTTTTCCCCGAGCAGAGAGGCAGCTTCAGCCAGACACAGCAGGCCCGCAGGAAACAGCATCTCTAGCCGGCAGCGGCAGCAGCAGCAGAGGAGGAAAAACCACAGAGCCTCTCATGTAAACTCAGAAGCCTCACACCCCAAAGGGAAAAGGATCACCAGAGGGTCCACTGCAACCAGTAAAGGTCTTAGTGGGAGGAATTCCCTCCCCCCTACCAGGCGTCTAGAGTGTGACAGACGATCATGGTCACAAAGCCAGCGGTAGCCCGAAGGGAGTTGGCGAGCCGGGGTCAGGGGAGGCTTACATACAACAAATCAGTGGTGAGTGCAGGAAGCCTGCATCTGAAAAGAGCAGACCAGGGCAGAGTGCCACGGTGGAGCAGTGGACGGGGCTCTTGTTGGAAAGAGCTCACCCATATCCTCACACGGGGCACCAGAATGAAAGAACTCCCCACGCAAAGGCACTTCACCGGGAGAATTCCAATTTTATTGCAAAAAGCTGTGTGCTTATATAGAACTAAGGAGGAGATGGGAGGGCTTAGATAAATGGCAGGCAATCCGTTTATTGGCAAGTTCTTTCAGATATCAGCTCCGGAGCCCAGGAATTAGTTCTTATTGGGGCTAAGATTCCCGGCCAGCAAGATTTGAAATTGGCACCAGCAGAAGAGTTCACACGGGCGGGAACATTTCGCACCACTGCAGAAAAGAAGAATGTAGGAAGAAGAAGTGCTTAGGCGCCATGTTGGGTTTTTTTTTCTGGGGTATGGCTGCCGTTTACACTTTTCCCAACAATGAGTATACCAGACAGTGCCTTGATTGACTGGTTTTTATGAAAATGGTGTTTAACAGAGATGCCAGAAAGTTGGATCCTGCTGATTAGTGGGCCAAGAGCAAAGGTGGGCATGTGTGTGATATAACATCAGTGGTGGGACCATGTGGATCTGCCATTGGCTTCCAAATGGCTTGTGACTGACATGGTGAAGCCAGCAGACCCTTATATGTAAAGGCATCTTGTTACATGGAGAGGATTCAGGACATTGTTCAGAATCAGGTTGCTATGTTCAAGAGGGCAAGCTATGTGGAATAGAAGCCTGGTTCTTGTATTCTCCTACAGACCCTGACCCACCACATGTGACAGAAATCCCTCACGCACTGTGTCCCCGTTGAACTCCTTGTATTTCATGAAGCAAATACCAAACTTCCAGTGAAGCACCAAGAAACACCACGAAAATAGAGGATGACCATATGGCTTCATAGTCCACACTAGAGACATTTAGCCCCAAGGGGCCACAGTTTACCTTCAAAGGGAGAATTCAGCACTGGTGTCTCATGTTCAGTGGAAAATAAGAAACCATGTTCTCCAGGTCACATAGATGCAGACCCAGGTTTATGGTTTCACTAGAAAGGAAGCTAAAGCACGTGACAACAACATATATTTCAAGTGCCCAACCTCACAGGCAGTATCTCAAGAAGTCTCTAGGACAACAGACCTCCATGTTTTTGAAGTGTTTACACTGTCCCTTACTTTTGGAAACTCCTCTAACACTTCCAAGGTTGTGAACTCCTGATCGCATTCCATTCCAGATATGTATTCATGGATTTTCTAACTCTTCTCCTCTAATTGTGTCTTACATGGGGTGAAGGTGTTGTCAAGGTATTGTTCTGGATGAGAGTGGGAAGATTTTTGTGTAGCACATATTTACATACACATTGGATTCATTTTCCAATTTTCCATTCGAAATACTGAATCCCTGTCAGTAACCCATCCCTAAGAGACTCTGACTACTAATCCTAATATGATGGAGACAAATAACCCAAACATAATATTAATACAAGCAGTTCAGAGGAGGCATGGTGTATAGTTGGTCTTGCCTTTTGCATGATATAGTGTAGGAGTTATAAATCTTGTCAATTGTTTGTTGAAATAGTACTCCATGTGTTTTTAAAGTTAACACATAGTGAATTTCTGTCTCCTTTTTTCTGTAGCCAATTCAGCACATGTATTTTTATATGCACATAAAAAATCCTACCTGGTATCACACGTACATTTTTGTGAGGTGGCTAACTTAGCAGAAACAAAGTATGAGAAGAGATCACCCCTCCTAAACGCTTTTGGAACTGAAAATTCAAACTATGAGTGAGATTTTTAGTTGAACAACATTAAACATAAATCCATGTTCAGTAAAATTAATATTTTTGGATCGGTGGATGATATATATTTCACAATTAATTTTGATTGGCATATATATTGCTACTTTCTAATGTTTCTCTGTGAGATATATATATATATATATATATATATATATATATATATATATATATATATTCTCTAGATTTTTCCAAATATAAAATATATGTGTCCTATTATACACTCCCTAAATAATTCACTCATGCTCATGTATGTGGTTTTATAATCAAATTTTCATCCGATTATTTTCAGAAATATTCATCCACCTGAAATACATATTTGTTTTCTAGTACTGAAAACTCACTTCACTGAATGGTGCAAACAAATTCTTATATTTCTACTGTAACTGACCCAATTTAACATCAATGCAAGTAGATTCCAAAGGGGCATGATGTGTATTTTGACGTTCATTTTTATTTAACACTGGTACATTACTATTTCTTCAGTTTTTGTACTTCATAGTATATACATTTCATCCACAAGTTCACAAATTTAAAGACATTTGAAACACATTCAATCACTTCCTGCTTCAGTACACATGTATTCCTCCTTGCTTTTGACTGGTTATTTATTGAGACTTCTTTCCAAACACATTATTTTCGATTTCCATAATCAATTTTGAAGCAAAACTCACACACACTTTATGATAAACCACAACCCTAATATTACCATTAGATGTATAACTGGTTGGAATGAATGTATGTATGTCAATATAACATTTCCTGTGTATTTTCAGATATCAATTTATTCCAATTTCTAAAGTTGGAATCAGTTATATTATATATTCACACAAGGTACACCTATTTGTGCCCCCAATACTAATTTATATCTCTTCTAAATATTGCTCCCAGAAATGGTGCAAGAAAGACTCATGTCACCTGATCTACATATATATTCTGTCAACAAAATGCAAAGTCACACTTACAATTGTACCAAAGCCTAAATGGAATGTGAGTATGGATTATGAAAATCACCCATGTCCAGGTTGCCTAATGCTCTCAAATGTCAATCCTATTGGTGACTACATATTTGTTTCTTCCAAAGATTATGTATTCAACCTCAAGCCTGTTGAAAATGTCTAATCCTATCAATCACTTCATCATTTGCCTGATTTCCTAATGTCTCTAATGATATCTGCTTTCCTACATATTTTCCCCAGTTCATCATTGTGACTGACTCTTCACATGTGCTGACATTTACATTTTCTGTCTACCTGAAACCCTATTGCTAAAGAACTTTTTGTCCAAATCCTATACTCACTCTTTTTTTTCTAATCCTACCAACTATCTTCCTAATCCTACCAAGTATCCTTTTTTGACTGGATGTTCTCTTCGACATTCAATTATCCAAGGTACAAGGTCCTATGCCATTATGTATAGATTTATCTGAGACACATGTGCACAACATAATTCCGAGTGAAGTATCCCAATCAAGGATCCAATGCCCTTTTGGGCTTCAAATCTTACCTAGATTTGTGTTTTCATACATATATTTCACCTCTATATATACTTATAAATATTGCAGGTTCCCAATACCATTATTCATGCAGCAGAATGATTCCTAACCCAAATCAAACATGTTATTAACCCTAACCATACTTTGTTTCCTCAATCTAACTTTACAGAAAAGCAAGGACAGAGTTGGTCTTATATAGAAATGTAAGAGATCTTCCACCTGCTGAGAACCTCAAAGGTCCATGCAGAAGTGAACCCTGGGGAAGATATAGAAAGCTATGAAGGACCTGAGAGAGCAAAAGTCATCTTTCATGACAAAAAAAAAAACAGGTCAGGATGAAGGGGTGTGTCTGAAGCAGTCTATCTCTTCTTAATGTAGAGAAGATGGACCAAACCAGGCCTGTGTGGAGAGCTGTTCACGGGTGCCTATGTTTGATATACCATTCTTACTTGTGAAAGTGTCACAGGAAGTAGGGGCAGCCTCCATCTATTGGGACACTTGGAAGCAACTGTTAGGACAAAGAGGTTGCCAAGGCAGTGACCTCATTCAGTTCCTGAAGGAAGTGACCTATATCATTTTCTTGGTGATGGAACTCTCTGAACTTGGGATCCAGGATGCCAGGCACCCAGAGGCATTCCCAGTCACAGTCCCAGTGGCCACACATGTTTGGATTTACCAATTACAGAATCGGTCTTTCTTGGTAACTACTGATGTGAGGATGGCCAAATTCCAGGAGAGCTCTGAAGAGGGGTCTTTCCTGAGAAAGCAGGTAGTGTCTCACTACTGAACTGAAACCCACAGTGCCTCCAACTTCATCCATGAAAAATGGCTAGATAAATACAATAAAATTTTTTAAATTCCCTTAACCAGGTGGCACTGGAGAACCTTTGGATGTCTTTTTCCTGGTCATGAGTGTACAAGAGAATGCCATGATTGACGGTATTTCATGAAAATGGTGTAGAACAAAGATGCCAGTAAGTTGGACCCTGCTGAGTAGTGGGCCTTTTGCAGTGGTGGGCAGGTGTGTGATAATACAGCTGTGGTGTGGCCAGGAGGATTTTCCATTGCCTTCAAAATGGCTTGTGACTGATATGGTGCAGCCAGCAGACACTTCTTGTTATATGGAGAGGTTTCCGGGCAAAGTTCAGAGTCAGATTTCTATGGACAAAGGGGCAAGCTTTGTGAGATAGAAGCCTGGTTGTTGCATTCTCCTGCAGACCCTGACCCACCACAAGTGACAGAACTCCCTCTAATACTGGGTCCCAGTTGAACTCATTGTATTTCATGAAGCAAATACCAAACTCCCAGTGCAGCAGCAAGAAACACCACGAAAAGTGGAGGATTACCAAATGGCTTCACAGTTCACACGGGGAGACACTTAGCACCAAGTGGCCACAGTTTACCTACAAATAGAATATTCAGCACTGCTGCCTCATGTTCATTAGAATACAAGAAACCATGTCCTCCAGGTCACGTAGATGCAGACCCAGATTTTATGGTGTCACTAGAAAGGAAGCTAAATCTCCTTGCAGCAACATATATTTCAAGTGCCCAAACTCAGAGGAAGTTTCTCAAGAAGTCTTTAGGCCGGCAGAGCTCCATGTTTTTGGAGTGTTTACCTGTTAGACCAGGACGCTAGAAAAGACCACTGACTCAAATTAAAATCAAATAAAATTAAGCTTATTATTTCCACCGGCCATGCTGCCTCTCCCTCCCAAAACGAAGGGAACAAACAGCAACCCCAGCTTTCCTACAGCCCAGCTTTATAGCCCAGAAAGTTACACAAAAGGGGGGTTACAGATAACAGAACTCTGATAAACATCACACTAAAGGTAGTTTACAATTTTTTTGCTGTCCCTACATGAGAATTCATGAGGACCATTAGAGCCTCAGAGAGGGTTGTTGTCTTGCCAGAGAAGGCAAATATTTATGATGTGTCACTAAAGTTTCAGAGAGGGCTGCTATCTGGTCAGAGAGCCAGGCATGTGTGAGTTCAAGGCGCGGGCAGGCATTCCACGCAGGTTCAGAATTTGAAGTAATTAATGGTAAAGCCAAAATTATCTTTTCATGGCTTTGTGGCATGATGGCTCCCAATTTTAATAAAAGATCAGGTTGGGTCTACAATTCCCCCCTTTTCTCTGTGTCCCTTTCAAATCTTTGATAGATTATGGGAAGAGCACTGAGGAAATTTTAATCCCTCAGGTAAGAGTCTCCAAATTTTTAGAACTCACCCAAAACCGATCTCGCTGATTTTACCCTTCTTAATTACTTATATTGATAGTCTATTTATCTTTCTCTCCATTGTTGTAAGAAGAGTGGCATCACTAATTTTTTCTTCTTCTGCCCTGAGACAGGGTGACGTGAGTGGGCTCGGTGTGAGGGACATTAGTTGCCTATTAGAAGTCAGTTGAGAGACATGAGTTGCCTTTTAGAAGTCAGTTCGGTTTGAAGTCAGGTTGGGCAAGAACAGGTTGTAAAGTAATCTGTGAATGGGTTCTTCTATGAGTGAAAAAAAAAACCATGAGTACTGGATAAATGTTGCAGCAGCTAGAACATGTCACTGTATAGAAATTCCCTCACCAGTCTTTAATATCCCCAGTTATCAGGACTGTCAACTTAATATTTAACTTTAAGTGTTACAGTTGGCCCTCCCAATAAGACACAGTTTAATAATTTAATGTCATCTGATCTTGTAAAATCCTTTTACTAGTATGACCTCTGCGTCTAATAGAGAAACCTTTAATTCTGTTACTCAGGGCTGGATAATCGTACTAGCAAACACCAAGCCTACCTTTGTAGGTTAGGAATATCTGTAGGTCTTAAACTGAAAACTTCTGCCTGTGGCAGCTCTTCTTGATAGTCTCTTTTTATAAGTATTAGGCATTCCTGTGTGAGAATCCTTCTTTGTAGCCTCCAGTCTTACTTGTTTTGGGAGGATAAGATAAAGTGCATACCTTAAAATTTTATTATTATTATTATTATTATTATTATTATTATTATTATTATTATTTAATATGCCCAGGAGTGGCTGTATTTTGGTCTTAACTGTCTTTGCTAAGTGTTTAAGATGAAGCAGTCAAACTGACTTTTGTTTCTATCTATTGTTAACAGTCAGCTGAGCTTTTGTGGGAATCAATTCTGGGGAAATTTGAGAGGAGATTCTCAGTTCTGCTAGTGCCATTTGCGCTAGGTGGGTCCAGGTCTTGCTTGACCATTTGGCTTCCCTCAGAAGCATCAGGGATGTCTCCTTTCTCTGATGACTCTCCTCTTTGTAACAAATGCACTGATTGGCTTTCTGTTCTCCAGTGGTCTCATTAATCTCCCTGATCAGGAGGTTATGTGGCTCAGAGTTGCAAAGCTCTTTAGAGAAGTCCCCTGTTCCCTGGATTCAGACTGACTCAGAGGGCAAGAGCCAAATATTGGTTTTCTTGGCCCTTTTCATTTAACATTAATTTTAAATCCTAATCTTAAACATCCAGCAAATAAATTTTAACAGCCTTATATTAAGAGTACTGGGCTTTAATGTCTATAACTTTATAATTACCTTTTTATTAATTGGGATCTGTATTATTCTGTCTGTATTGTAGTTGATGACTTATTATCTTGAATAAACCCATGTTGTGTTCTTAAAGCAACGCATTTGTAAAACACTAACAGGGAATCTTTAGATCACTGATAAGAAAATTTCAAACTAAAATTAACAAAAGTAAAAATACTTATTTCGTGTAATATCTTCCCTGAATTTTTTGGCTGAGTTATACATTATATCCCCTGTTTGAGATCCTAGGAATATTGACAATAAAAAAAAACTTTTTAACATAACTTTAAAGAAATATTATCTGACCTACATGTTTCATAGTCATTCTCACATGTAGTAAGATGGGACACACAGCCTTATCTCAGGTAAGGCAGGGCTCTTTATAAATCTTATGTATTTTAATTCTAAAGCTGATCTTTATTTTTAAATATCTTTTGACAAAGTTTACATAAATTATTTGAGGTCACATGAACATTAGCTAACACCATATGATATCACATTTAAAACATGAATTAAAGAAATGCTGAAAGTTTTTAACCTTTACAAAGATTAGGCTCTAATTAACTTAAAAATACATTTAAATTGTTCCCCAATGTAAAAAGTAACATAAAAATTTACATATCTTATTGATAACAGGTAAATAAATCCACAATATATTTTTTACCACACAACTTCAGAGCACCAGCTTGATATAATGCTCTTTTAAGGTTTCTACATTACAGACTTGCATACCTGTAAGATATGAAAACATTAATAGCATAACAATTACATTTATGTTTCTACATTAATCAAGTTTGGCTTTTAAAGAAATGGCAGTACAGTGCTCTAAAATAACAGTTCTTATTTAATCAGTTGTTTAATTTTTATGGTTGCTTGCTCTAGAAAACATAAATCTTAATAAACTCAATGTTATGGGTAAACTTATGTTTTAAGAAATTTTTGCCTCATTAACACATGACTGATTTTTACAATCTTATACAGAGTTTACTAAAAAAAATACAGATCTTAGTAAATCAATCAGATATCTAACTAAAGTACTCATGAATGAGTAATCCCATATCAAATTTACTTTACTTATTTATCAAAAAGTTAGAGAAACGTATTGAACAGTGTAAACCATTTTTATGTTGAAGGAAAGGTACTAGAGCCAAGGCATATTAGACATTTTGTAGATGTTAATATTTTGTTAGATGTTAGAACACCTAGAAAACTTTGTAAGCTTAAATTTAAAGACATTTGTTTTTATCTCTTTATCCAATTTAAATTGAAACATTTAAATCACGTGAATTAAAGATCTTTGGATCCACTTTTTAAAATTTGTTTTTATGAGCGCTTTTTTTTATGAGCGCTCCTTATATATGTTAATTTATGTATCATATATATGATATACGGACATATGTATATATAGACATAAAACACATAACAAAATTGTGCACACATAATAATAGTAAAGGCCTCGTAGCATTTCGCAGGTGAAATCTTTATTGCAATGTTTCAAGAAGTCCACAGTTGGTCAAAGATATAACTGATCAGAAAAACATTAACCTAGGTCTGTATGCTCAAAATCATGAGGTCAAAAAACATAAAGTATCTTAGAAAACAATAAGAGTCCTAGAAAAAATGACTTGCCAGTAATTAGAAAATACCATACAATTTACCTTTTTTTCCCTTAGATCTCAAATCAGTCTCCTACAAAGCTTGCAGGCTTCTTTCATTTGCATTTCAACATAAGTCATGGCTGAGGTCTGGAAGGAGCAGGAAAAAAACTGCTATTCTGAACAGACATCTCAGGACTAAGGCATTTTAACCATAATATTCAGGTTCGGATGTTGAAAATTATGATACAAGTTTAAGATACAATTCACAAAATTTTATATCTTTACATCTTGTTTGGTCAACAGACACCATACTATGATTTACTATCCATGTCCAAATTAATGCACTGGTACACACAGTGACATTTTCCCAGGCTACCCAATTCAAAATTGGTGAAAAAAAAAGACTGTATGATTGGGAAGTTTCTTGCCAACTTGGAAGTAGAGTTCTTCAGTTATCCATTGTAAGTATTTAAGTTCTCTGGCATGAATTATCTGAAATCATAAACTAAACAATTACCTAAACCCGACTTTTAACTGCAAGATTGTGCAATGCTTCAAAAATCCATTCAGATACCAGATTGTTAAAATAAAACATCATCATTTCGACACACATTCAGCTAAGATCATTCCCAAAAAACAATTTATAATATCAACACATTATTGCACATGCCTTAAAGGGCCAGAAACAAAGACACAATACAGACCAAAAGGAGGTCCAGACTATGGCTGTCAGAGAGAACCCTTTAAACCAGAGCAGATAAGAGAAAAATCTCGTACACCAGTGGGACCATAGCTGTCCCCACAAGGGGACCAGATGTTTTCACAGAGGGGCAACCTGAAATGTAAAATAAAGTGTCTCCATGGTGATTTTACTGCATTTAGTGTCCCCTTTTTCTTTTTCTCTTTTTTTAACAAGACAGAGGTGGCATAATCCTTACAGTGCAGGGAAGGAAGGAGGTAATTCCCTGAATCAACAGGGCTTTGGCAGCTGCTGGGAGTCCCTCAGTTTCTCCTTTTACATACAGGATTAGCTCCTCTGATTCAGTTCCACACCAAGCATGCTCTATCTCCTAACATTTCAGTAGATAGGTCTCACAAAGTTCCGGGGTGGAGGGGGGGTACAAGATTTGTAACTTAAAGTTTGGTTCCTGACCTTGAAGCCAATTAATACCAATTTAATAATGAGGACTGGGTTTTGAGAAAAAGAAAAAAAGGAGGTTTATTGCTTGGCTAACAAAGGAGAAACACAGGGGACTCTGCCAAAGTTGTGACTCTCTTTATCTGGAGGGACAAGGGGTTTTAAAGGAGTTTCACTTGTTAACCTGGGAGATACTCTGCTCTTAGGTCCCCAGCAGGCATTTCCCTCTGCAATGGGTGTGCTCCAGGCAGCCAGCTAGGGGCTTCTATCATCCTGCTTCGCAAAGGGGGATAAAGTTCATTGCAGTTCCTTAAAACACAGTCCAAAGGGGTGTCAGGCTTACTCTCTTTATTTCTGATTTTCATGTCCAATATACTTAAGTTTTTACCACCAAAATCACACAACAAAACGAACAAAAACAAACAAACAAAAAAACAAAAAAATAGAACACAGAACACAAATAAACAGAAACCCGGTGGCTAAACACAGAAACAGGGGAACAGTGCAACATCTTGCTAAAGCTCCAGGGTAGGAGCGCGTGCGTGCTCATCGGCACCTCTCTACAGTTCCAGAGGAATTCCCTACAGAACAGAACAGAGGACAGAATGATTCTCGTTACTGTTCTGCACAGAAGTATATGTGAGCCTCCCCGTACCACATCTCTGTCATCAGAAGAGATCTCCCTTAACTGGATATCAGATGTTATAAAGGAGCCACTTACCTATGGAGACCTCCTCCATCAGGTGCTTGCTAAACGTTTTAGTGCAGAGGTTCACTGTAGTGCTCCCTGGACTAAAGGCTCTTTTCCAAATATAAAGAAGATTGACCAAATCAGGCCTTCGTGGAGAGCGGTTCCTTGGTGCCTATGGTTGATATACCATTCTAATTTGTGAAAGTGCCACAGAAAATAGGGTAAGCCTCCTTCTCATGGTACGCTTGAAAGCAACTGTTTGGATAAAGTGGTTGCCAAGGCAGAGACCTAATTCAGTTCCTGAAGGATGAGACCTCACATCAATCCCTTGGTATTGGAACTCTCTGAAATTGGGATCCAGGAAGCCAGGCACACAGAGTCAGTCTCAGTCCCAGTCCCAGTGTCTCACTTGCTTCAATTTAGCAAGGAGAGAGTCAGTCTTTCTTGGTACCTACTGATGTGAGGATGGCCAAATGCCAAAAGTTCTCTGAAGAGGGGCCTTTCCTGAAAAAGCAGGTAGTGGCTCACAGCTGGCTCCTGAACACTTCACAAAGTTGGACAAGGAGACCAGATCTGAGACAGGACACGCCATATTGGGGGAACATAGTATGGCCCAGCAGTCAGAGGATACTCTGGAGAGTGAGAGACCTACTTGGGGAAGGAGGTGCCTTTGTGGGTGTAGATGTGTGTTTGTGGTTTTGTCTCATGTTCTGAGAATAGGCAGGAAAGTCGGTTTGTTTGGTTTGGAGTGAACTGTTTCTAGTAAGTTGTTTCACAAGGCGAGTGTTTCTATGTCTGTGTATCCCACAGTGTCCGTGCTTGTAGATATTAGAAAAGAGAATGCATCAATGGATGTTTCCTGTCAAGTAGAAAGCTTCCCAGCATTCATCCTGCCCAATTTATGAATGCACTAGGGCTTGCCTTATTGATGGGCAACACCTGCTATTTTCCAAAGTTCCTGTTTTCTTTTTGAAATCTAGCCACTCTCCAGAATAGGTTCATGCATTTGCATCCAGGATATGTACCACCTCCAACCACTGTGACATGGACATGTACTGGATAGCTGAAGAGAATGGCAAGCATCTCAGAAAAGTCAGATATCAGTGTGACCCGGAAAGTCTCAGTAGAGAAACCCTGCAAAGGGCCTTTTGATAACCTATTTTTCTGTTGCCCTGAATGTCAGGAAGTTCTTTGCCTCAGGCCACGCTTTTGTGAAGCCTGAAGAAAACAGTTTTCAAATGGAAATGAATGGGCATCACCTGTGGCTCTTTGCTTAAGTGCGTTGTAAAGGGATGTGTCTGAATCAGCCTCTTGGCCCTGTGTGAGCCTGTGGCTTAGATTATCAGCACCTGATGGGTCTGAAGAAAGATCCCATGTGTGGATCCATAATCAAAATGGCCAAAAAATCAGTCATTGTTGATGAAGTCTCTCCATCAAGTGAGAAAAGGGATCCATTGGGTCAATTGAGTTCTTCAAAGCCCTGCAGATGCTAGCCCATAGGTTCTTGGGTTTTCTTATGAATCCAATTCAAATAAAGACTCTAAACCCCACAGACAGTAGGCCTCAAATTGAAGAACAGAGCTGTATTAATGGCAGGCATATTTGATCACTCCTGGTTCACAGGAAGGGTGTCCAGGCCACTCTGACTTTTGGCAAATGAGGGGAAAGGGAGATTATTTGTCTTGTGCTGCGCCTCTCATGGAATCCTCCTGCCAGAAGTTATGATGAGTGTCTATTTGGAAGAAGATGAGTGCCATTTGGGAGTGTTTTGGCTTCAATTGTGGGCATTTGTGTGGCGGTTGGTAGAGATAATTGGGTCCACCTTGTCTTGAATTTTGGTGTGATTCCCCTTAGAGACTGTGTTTTGGAACTGACCTCTGAGAAGGTACAAGGTCCTGTGTCATTGTATATCCATAATTCTAGGACATCTCTACGGAATGTAATTCAAAGCTAAGTATACCAATCAAGGACCAAATGAACTTCTGGGCTTCAAATCTTACCTAGATTTCTGTTTTTATACTTATATTGAAAGGTTAATAAAATAGGTACTTGTCATGTACTGTTTTTCTGTATGCTTAATAAAACACTGTTGAAATCTTGAGAACTGTTTGCTCTTCTTGTTCCCAGAATGTGCTGCCCCCATCTGCCAAACTGCAGAATGTACTCCATCAACCATTTGCACGCAAACCGCCCACTCGCCCTTAACCATCAATAAACTTCCCTCCCTGCCCTCTCCAAGGAAAATATATAAGCATTTCTTAAGCTGTTCTCAGGGCTCTCTGCTCTATTCAACTGATCTCTGAGCCCTTGCATGCCGGACTCCCAATAAACCCTTTGAGGTTGCATTAGACAGTCTCTTGGTGGTCTCTTTCATCGATGCTCACCCGACCTTTACTTCTGGTGGCCCCAGCGAGATCCGGCAGCTGCAGATGAAAGACCCCCAATGGGCTCCTCTGGGGGTAAATAAGGCCCCTCTTTCTGGTTTCAGGATTCAGGTTAGGGTTTGACAAAATGGCTATTGGTAAAGAGCGTGAGCTCTCTCCCACGGTGGCTGACATACATGTCACAGAGCCACAGGCCATGTTCCTGTGGGATGGACTCGGGAAATCGAGGAACCATAGTCTCCTCGACTCAGTGATATTTTCTTTCAGATTTGGAATTGGCAGCCCATCAGGATTTGCCCGCTACTCAGTCCTGGTCTCAGTATTGGACGTCCATTGTCTGTCTTTATTGTCTTGTCTTGTCTGTGTCGTGTGTCTTTGCTTTCACTGTCTGTGTATATTTCATTATGGGACAGAGCACTTCAATGCCTCTGTCCCTGACCCTTAATCACTGGACCAAAGTCTGCTTAAGGGCTCAGATTCTTTCTTTTTCATTAAAACACCAGACCTGGCAGATTCTGTGTCTCAGAATAACCCACCTTTGTAGTCGGATGGCCCCTAGAAAGATGTTTCTACTTCGCACTAATTTGAAAAGTCTGAGATATTGTCTTTCAGCCGGGGCCACATAGCCATCCAGATCAATAGCCATATATCTTAACTTGTCAGGACCTCTGCAAATCTCCTCCTCCATGGGTGAAGCCTTTCCTTGTCCCTGCACCCACTCCTACTCCTTCCCCTACGATTCTATCTCTCAAACTCTCTTCTCCTCAACCTCCACCCTCTGTTCTCCCTGAGTCTCAAGACTCTACTCGTCCTTATCCTCTGCCCTTGTCCCCCAACCCCCAAAACCCTGTAAGTAATTCCCCTGCTGCTTACTCAGCCTCTCCACCATTCGAGGAAGCCAGGATGGCCCAGCACCCTCCAGATGAGTGTCCAATGGCACACACAGCCCCTCCTTCCCTAGAGGAAGCTGGCCCGGCTAAAAAAACTCAGACAACTCGCCAACGTTTTCACACCTGCCTACTTGGGATGACTGCCAACAACTCCTAGGGACTCTCTTCACGACAGAGGAATGAGAGGAAAAACCTCCTGGAAGCTAGAAAAAAATATCCTCGGACTTGATGGGCGACCAACACAACTTCCCAACATAATCAAAGCCGGCTTCCCCTTAAACCAACCCAACTGAGACCCCAACACCTTTGAAGATAGGGAGCATATGTCCAATTATTGCCAGGCTCTAATAGCGGGTATCCAAGGGGCCGCTAGGTGACCAACTAATTTGGCCATTGTAAGAGAAATTATTAAAAGGCCTGATGAATCTACCTCTATGTTTCTAGAGAGAATTATGGAGGCATATAAGAGATATACTCCTTTCGATCCTCAGGCAGCAGATCAAAAGGCATCTGTCATGATGGCCTTAATTGGGGAAGCTGCCATGGATATTAAAAAAAAAAAGTTAAAAGAGAGATTTAGTCAGAGAAGCCAAAAAAATATACTATAAAAGAGAAACAGGGAAAAAGAAAGGGAGCAAAGGGATGATGAGAGAAGCAAAAGAAAGACTAAGGCATTGACTTAGATCCTGGTCACAACAAGAAAGAGGCCAGAAATTAAGACATAAGGTGACAGGAAGGGATACCTGGGCCCGTGCCAGAGGCCACCCCTGGCCTCAGATCAATGTGCCTACCGTAAAAAAAAGGACACTGGGCCAAAGAGTGCCCTATAAAGAGACAGACACGCCAGCCAGCCATTCTGACTCTGGAGGATGACTAAGAAAGTTGGGGCTCAGATTCCTTCCCCTAGCTCAGGGTAACTTTTGAAGAGTAGGGGACCCCAGTAAACTTTGAAATGAATACAGGAGCAGTATACTCAGCCCTTAGGGCCCCATTGGGCCGTCTATCAAATAAAAGGTCTGTAGTTCAAAGGGCTAATGGCAGTAAATATCGGGCTTAGACTACTAAGAGGACCATGGACCTGGGGAAAGGAAAAATCCATCACTCCTTCCTAGTAATCCCAGAATGCCCGCACCCATTGATGGGCAGAGATCTGCTCACCAAGCTCTGGGCCAAAATAACTTTTAACCCTGAAAGCCCCCAAAAGAAATTTCTAAATCCTTCAGTAAAATCTCCTATAGTCACGGCTGTAACTATATTAGTAGAAGATAAACATCCACTCTTCACACCCCCCAAGACTGATCAAACAGGCAAGCTACCGCAGAAATGGATAACAGATTACCCAGATGCCTGGGCAAAAACTGCTGTGTTAGGCCTGGCCGTGAAACAACCTCCAATAACAGTGGAGTTAAAAACCTCAGCCTCCCCAATCAATGTCAAATAATATCTTCTAAGCATAAAAAGCTAAAGATGGGATAAGGCTCTATATTCAGAAATATCTGGCCTTAGGGGTCCTAAGGCCCTGTCAATTGGCCTGGAACACTCCCCTGTTATTAGAAGAAAAAGCCAGGAACCGGGGACTATCAACCTGTTAAAGACCAAAGAGAGATCAACAACAGAGTGCAGGACATTCACCCCACAGTACCTAATCTGTTCAAACTGCTTAGCACTCTGAACCCTGAGCAGAAATGGTATACTGTTCTGGACTTAAAACAAGCTTTCTTTTGCTTGCCTCTGCATAAAGATAGTCAGTTGCTGTTTGCTTTTGGGTGGGTAGACCCAGAAACCGGAAAGTATAGTCAACTAACTTGGACTAGACTCCCAGAGGGGTTCAATAACTCCCCCACTCTCTTTGATGAAGCCCTCCACAGAGATCTCAACAATTTCAGAACTACACACCCCGAAGTCACCCTGCTTCAATACGTGGATCACCTGCTACTGGCATCCAACACCAAGGAAAACTGAACTGGGACCCAAGCACTATTATCGGAGCTTGCTCAACTCGGGTATAGAGCTTCTGCCAAAATTGCCCAATTTGCCAGCAAGAAGTAACCTTACATGACTATTTCCTCAGGGGCGGTAAACGATGGCTCACTGAGCCCAGAAAACAAACCGTTGAGCAGATACCAACCCCATCTTACAGCAGACAACTAAGAGAGTTTCTTGGGATTGCTGGGTTTTGCAGGTTATGGATAAATGGGTTCGCGTCCTTAGCTGCTCCGTTATACCCGCTGTTAAAGGGAGAAGCCCAATTCCAATGGACCCCTGAGTAACAGGAAGTTTTAGATAACATCTAAGGACACTGACACTGAACGCTTCAACTTTACTGAGCTCAGCCTGCAATTACAGAAAGCCCTACACTAAGTTAAAAATGTACGTCAACTCACTCACCTTGGTTCAAAGAAACTGCAGACACTCCTGTAGGACTAAGAACAGAGTTTTCCACTAACCAACACACAGCGAAAGAAAAAAACTGAACCGGTAACAAAAGCCTGTTGGGTCAGTCAATTGTTTAATGCTTACCCTTCCAAGTTTCTTAGAGGAAAGCACCTATGAGGAACCAGACCAGGACAATTCTGGGAAGTGGACATTACTGAAATTAAGCCAGCAAGGTATGGACTTAAATATCTCCTAGTCTTTGTAGATACATTTTCAGGATGGATTGAAGCCTTACACACACACACACACACACACACACACAGGAAAAAAAAAAAAAAAAAAAAACAATGGCCCAAATGGTTCTCAAGAAGATCCTGGAAGAAATTTTTCCAAGATATGGTCTGTTTAAGGTAATAGGGTCTGATAATGGACTTGTGTTTATGGCCCAGGTAAGTCACGTGTGGATTAATTGTAAGTTACTTTATGCTTATATACCCCAGAGCTCAGGAGAGGTAGAAAAAATAAATAGAACCATTAAAGAGACCTTAACAAAATTAAGCTTAGAGACCGGCATAAAAGATTGGACTATGCTCCTGCCTTATGCACTGTTTCATGCGAGAAATACTCCCTCAGTTTCTTTGTGTAACCTCACCCCCTATGAAATTCTCTATGATGCCCATCATCCAGTAAGGGACCTAATCCCCAACTCTAAGGCCTAACAATCCCTTCCACACCCCTTGCTTGACAGACTTAAAGCCATTGAAAGAACTCAGTGATAACTGTGGAAACAGCTGGCCACTGCCTACCAACCTGGGGACGAGGGGATTCCACATCAATATCAAGTAAGAGACTTCGTCAACATAAGACAACATCAGGTGTCATTCCTAGAACCCCGCTGGAAAGGAATATACTAGGTGCTACTTATAACACCTACAGCGGTAAAAGTAGACAGAATCACTTTTTGGATCTATGCCTCTCATCTAAAGCCTTTGCTGTGTCCAGACTCTGGTTGGAAACTGGAAAAGACTGGTAACCATTTCAAATTTCGTATTCGCTATGTGGACAAGACTGTAGACTCTCAACTTGGCCACCAGTACTCCTAACCCTCATCAGCCTGTTCAGCAGTGAAGGCTGATCTCAAATCCTACTAGACAAGAAGAATGGTATATCTCGCATACAGCCCCCTTAGGGACCTGGTGGCTATCTCTCCACCCAGACATTTTTCAGCTTGGTATACGTCTTTCCTATTGAGATAACCCTGATGAAGAGGATCCCACTAAAGTTTCATTAAATCCCTTCCGTTCCATAGATAATTGAAACAAACATTATGGATGCACAGAAACGCGAGCCAGATTCAGGTTGGCTAGCCTAGATTACGATGTATGCCCGGCGGACTATCAAAGCCACGAGCAGCCATGGCTGTGTGGGGGAAAAGCCAACTTCTTGTGTAACTCATGGGGATGTGAGCATACCGGGGCTGCCTGGTGGAACCCAAACTCCTCATCACATTCAGTACACAGCATTGGCCATATTACCAATTAGACAACCAAAAGCTATGGCCCCCAGAGGGTTCTCTAGATCCTCAAATTCTGCGTGACATTTTTAACTTCGGCAAGTGCTCAAAAGGGGAAAATTCCCCTATGCAGAATTCTTTTCCCTCCTTCACTCACATCCTGTACTATGCTTCTCCAATAGTTCCTCACCCTCAGTCTTCTGCTCTAGAGTCTCTGCTGTCACTCCCACCTCAGCAACGTGATTTCTCACCTCCAATTACTAGATCAAAAACCCAAACCTCTGCCAGTTCTCAGACCATTGCCCCCTTGCTGAGGTAGCAGGTACCGAGGTACCCCTCCACTCACTCACTCCTCTCTTTTTCTGTCTGTGCCTGCACTAGGTCCCACCAAGTCCTCTAAGAAGCTAAACCAAAGCTCAAACCAGCTGAGAAGAGCCCTCAGACCCCTATCCAAGATGTAATAAAAATGGCCTTTAAAGTTGCTTTGGCATCACTGAAAACAGGTTTCTAAAAATTTAAAGTCCCTCAGGGGTTTTTGGAATACTCACTCCCATCTTCACCTCTGCTCTACCTGTTCTACTGCTCAAGTTTTCTTCTAGGAAAATCCCAAACCCCTTTTCCATTATTCTTTTACATCTCATCTTCCTCATTCTCAGATCCACGGAGCTGCTCTCAGCCTCGCCTTCCCAGTCTTCCCCCTCTGTACCAGGTCCATAGATATGTCTTAAATAACCTTCTCCAGAAGTCTTCACCGAGGCTTACATTAGGTCTTTCAGCAAAAGAGTCCCTCTGAAAGAGTTCAATGTAGATAAACTTCCACTTTTCGTGTTGCCCTGTTCTACTTGGCCACTGGCTGGAAAAATCACCACCCCTAAGCTTGACACTGCCTTACTAGGTTTTCACAAAATATGTGAACAAAGCCTCTGGCCTTGAGCTGGGGCTTCACAGAGATGACTACATTTCTAAGATAAAAAAGTTACCAACTGGGCTTCATGGTGACAGCTGGCAGGGAGAAAAAAAAGAGACAAAAAACCTCTCCCTTTCCAAGGTGTCCTTGAAAAGTTAACTTGCCCAGAACAGAGGAACAAAAACAGAAACAAAAACTGATTTTTGTGAATTTCTACAGACTGTGAACTTCTGATCCACTTCCCTTACATGTTGGGTACAAATTCTAAAACTACCAAAACTTGGGGTTCAGGGGATTAATTGATTACAACAGAAGCAATGCCCTCTAAATCCGGATGCAACCAAATAAGGCTGTTTTCCTGTGTTTGGTGCTATATTAGGTCCCTTTCCTTGTCCATCCCTACAACAGTATAATTCTATACACTTTAACATTATTTATGTTTTCATAAAATGGTCAATATATGTGATTAATTATGTAATGATGCAGATGTTTTCCAGAGTTCTCTATCATGACGTAGGTTCATTTAAAGATCAAATAGGGGGGCATACAACCCGGTTCCAGCGGGAACCTGTATCCCTCACTTTAGCCATCCTATTAGAAATAATAGTTGCTTAAGGGGTGGGCTAGTCCATGAGACACAACAAAGACACAATTAGAAGCAGAAATAGGCCAAACCTTAAAGACATTAAAAACCGACATCACAGCTTTACAGGAATTTTAACCTCTCTCTTTCTGAAGTTGTTTTACAAAGCAGGCGAGTGTTGGACCTCCTCTTCATGAGAGAAAGGTGCCTTTTTGCTTGCATTGAGGGAAGAATGTTGTTTTTGTGCCGACAATACTGGAGTTGTAAAAGAATCTATGAATAAATTAAGAAAACGACTTGAAGAGCGTCAAAGAGAGACAGAGGCCCCAAAAGGGAGGTTTGAGTCTTGGTTCACATAGTGACCTGATTAACTGCGCTTTTATCTGCCATGGCCGGTCCATTAAAATTCCTCATATTATTGCTAACTGTAGGACCCTGTTTGCTCAACCGTGTAGTTTTCTTTCTAAACCAAATCGAACCTGTTATTAATCCTAACCATACACTGTTCTCTCAATCTAATTTTACAGAAGAGCAGGGACAGAATTGGTATTAAAATACAGAATTATAGAGGATCTTCCACCTGCTGAAAACCTCAAAGGTCCACGCAGAAATGATCCCTGGAGAAGATGTAGGCAAGTACGAAGGACCTGAGAGAGCAAAAGTCTTCCATGGCAAACAACCTGCTCAGGATGAAGGGATGTGTCTGAATCAGCCACTCTCTTCTTAATGTAGAGAAGATGGACCAAAGCAGGCATGTGTTGAGAGCTGCTCCTGCATGCCTATGGTTGACATACCTCTCTGACCTGTGAAAGTGTCACAGGAAATAGGAGCAGCCTCCCTCTCATGGGAACCTTGGAAGCAACTGTTAGGACAAAGTTGTTGCCAAGGCAGTGACCTCATTCAGTTCCAAATTTAAGTGACTTCACCTAACTTCCTTGGTGATGGAACTCTCTGAACTTGGAATCCAGGAAGCCAGGCACCCAGAGCCAGTCCCAGTCCCAGTCCCAGTGGTCAAACTTATTTTGATTTACCAAGGACAGACTCAGTCTTTCTTGAGACCTACTGATGTAAGGATGGCCAAATGCAAGGAAAGCTATGAAGAGGGGCCTTTCCTGAGAAAGCACGCAGTGGCTCACCGCTGGCTCCTGACAACTTCACAGAGTTGGCCAAAAGACCAGATTTGAGACAGAACAGGCTATTTCCAGGGAACATAATAAGGCCCACCAGACAGAGGACACTAGGGATAGTAACAGACCTACTTGGGGGAAGGAGGTGCCTTTGTGGTGTGGTTGTGGGTTTGTGGTTTTGTCTCATGTTCTGAGAATAGGTATGAAAGGCGGTTTGTTTTGTTTGGAGTGAACTGTTTCTAGTAAGTCGTTTGACAAGGCGAGAATTTCTATGTCTGTGTATCCCACTGTGTCCGTGGTTGTAGACATTAGAAAACAGAATGCATCAATTAATATGTCCTGTCTAGTAGAAAGCTTCACAGCATTCATCCTGCCCTATTTATGAATGGACTGCAGCTTGCCTTATTGATGTGCAACACCTGCTATCTTCCTTAGTTTCTGTTTTATTCCTGAATTCTGGCCACTCTCCAGAATAGGTTCATGATTTTCTGTTTAAGATATGTACAACCTCGAAGCTCTGTGACATGACCATGTCCTGTATAGCTGAAGGGAATGGTGAGCATCTCAGAAAACTCAGATATCAGTGTGACCAGGAAAGTCTTAGTGGAGAAACCCTGCTTGGGGCTTTTTGTTTACCTACTCTTCCGTTGCCCTGAATGTCAGGAAGGTCTTTTCCTCAGTCCACCACTTTGTGAAGCCTGAAGAAAACAGTTTTCAAATGGAAATGAATGGGCATTACCTGTGGCTCTTTGCTTAATTGCTTTGGAAAGGATGTGTCTGAATCAGCTTATTTACCCTGTGTGAGGCTGTGGCTTAGATTTTCAGGTCCTGATGGATCTAAAGAAAGATCCCATGTGTACATCCAAAACCAAAATGGCCAAAAGAGCAGTCCTTGTGGATGAAGTCTCTCGCCTTCCTCTGTAACTTTCCTGACCTTCATCAAGTCAGATTAGGGATCCTTTGCGTCAAATGAGTTCTTCAAAGCCTTGCAGAGTCTAGCCCATAGTTGCTTGGGTTTTCTCAAGACTCCAATTCACATAAAGAATCCAAACCCCACAGTCATTTGGCCTCAAATTGAAGAAGCGGAGCAGTATTAACGGGAGGCCTATTTAATCTCTTCTGGTTCACAAGAAGGGTGTCCAGGCCACCCTGAATTTAGGCAAATTAGGTGCAAAAGAGCTTATTTTGGACACGGTCTTGGGCTATGCCCCTCATGGAAAACTCCAGCCATAGTGGAGTTTATTGTGAGTGTCTATATGGAAGAAGATGGGTGCCACGTTGGAGTGTTTTGGTTTAAATTGTGGTCATTTGGGTGGCGGTTGGAAGAGATGACTTGGTCCACATGTTCTTGAACTCTGGTGTGATTCCCTTAGAGTCTGAGTTCTTCAACTGACCTCAGAGAAGTATTGCCATGAATAGTGTTGAGATTTTTGAAAGCCAGGCATGAGCATTGCCCTTGGAAACTGAGTTCTAGGCCCAGGGTGGCTTTCCACAGAGCACTGAGCCTCTCAGCCAGGATACCACAAATTTTATTCTGAAAGACTTGGCACCCATATTTGAGAGTCAAAACTCATATGGACCTCACATTGTAGACCTAAATGGGCATAGCATCATATGATCTTTTGGCCACTCTTTGGGAAGCCTTACCTGTGAGTGTTCTCCAGAGATTTCATTGAAATGAGCTTCCTAACCATTTAATGGTTCCTGAAAAAATTGAAACTCACAGTGCCTCCAACTTCACCCTTAAAAAATGGCTAGATAAATACCATGAAATTTTTGAATTTCCCATCACCAGGTGGCACTGGAAAACCTTTTGATGTCCTGTTGCTGATCATGAATATACCAGACAGTGCCTTGATTGACTGGGTTTCATGTAAATGGTGTAGAACAGAGATGCCAGTAAGTTGGACTTTGTTGAGTAGTAGGTTAGAGAAGTGGTGGGCAGGTATGTGATAAAACATCTGTGGTGGGGCCATGTGGATCTTCCATTGGCTTCCAAATGGCTTGTGACTGACATGGTGCAGCCAGCAGAACCTTCCATGTAAAGGCAAGTTGTTATATGGAGAGGTTTCAGGACATTGTTCAGAATCAGGTTGCTATGGTCAAGGGGGCAAGATATGTGAGATAGGATCCTGGTTCTTGTATCCTCCTGCAAAACCTGACCCACCATACATGACAGCACTTCCTCTTGCATTGTGACCCAGTTGAACTCCTTGTATTTTGTGAAGCAAATACCAAACTCTAAGTGCAGCAGGAAGAAACACCACGAAAATGGAAGATGACCATATGCCTTCACAGTGCACACCGGCACACATTTAGCCCCCAGTGGCCACAGTTTATCTAAAAAGAGAATTCAGCACTGCTGCCTCATGTACATTGGGAAATAAGAAACCATGTCCTCCAGGTCTCATAGATGCAGACCAAGCTTTTATGGTCTCCCTAGAAAGGAAGCTAAAGCTCTTGACAACAACATATTTTTCAAGTGCCCAACCTCACAGGCAGTTTCTCAAGAAGTCTCTAGGCCAGCAGACCTCCATTTTTGTGGAGTTTTTACCCTGTCCCATACTTTTGGAAACTACTCTACCACTTCCAAGGTTGTGAGCTCCTGAGCATATTGCATTCCACAAATTTATTCACAGATTTTCTAAATCTTCTCCTCAAATTGTGTCTTACTTGGGGTGAAGGGATTGTCAAGGCATTGTTCTGGTTGAGAGTGGGAATAATTTTGTGTAGCACATATTTACATACACATTGGATTCATCGTTCAATTTTCCATTCGAAATACTGAATCCTTGACACTAACCCATACCCTACTAGACTCTGACTATTAATTCTAATATGATGGAGAAAAATAACCGAAACAGAATAGAAATACTAGCACTTCATAAGAGGCATGGTGTATAGTTGGTCTTGCCTTTTGCATGATATAGGGTAGGAGTTATAAATCTTGTCAATTTTTTGTTGAAATAGTTCTGCATGTGTTTTAAAGTTAACACATCTGTGAATTCCTGTCTCCATTTTTCTGTAGCCTATTCAGCACATGTATTTTTATACGCACATATAGAATCCTACCTGGTATCACACGTATATTCTTGAGAGGTGGCTAACTTGGCAGATACAAAGTGTGAGAAGAGATCACTCCTCATTAATACTTTTGGAACTGAAAATTCAGACTATGAGTGAGCTTCTTAGTTCAAGAACATTATACATAAATCCATGTTCAGTAAAATTAATATTTTGGATCTGTGGATGATATATATTTCACAATGAATTTTAATTGGCATATATATTGCTACTTTTTAATGTCTTTGTGTGTGTTTTGTGTGTGTGTGTGTGTGTGTGTGTGTGTATATATATATATATATATATATATATATATATATATATATATATTCTCTAGATTTTTCAAAATATAAAATATATGTGTCCTATTTATACACTCCCTAAATTCATTCTTGTTCATGTATGTGGTTTTATATTAAACTTTTCATAAGATTATTTTAAAAATATTCATCCACCTGAAATACATATTTGTTTTCTAGTACTAAAAAGTTACTTCAGTGAATGGTGCAAACAAATCCTTGTATTTTTACAGTAGCTGACCCACTTTAACATCAATGCAAGTAGATTCCTATGGGACATGATGTGTATTTTGACGTTCATTTTTATTAAACACTGGTACATTACTATTTCTGCAGTTTTGTACATCATAGAATATAAATTTCATCCACAAGTTCACAAATTTAAAGAAATTTGTAACACATTCAATCACTTCCTGCTTCAGAACATATGTATTCCTCCTTGTTTTTGACTGGTCATTTCATGAGACTTCTTTCCAAACACATTATTTTCGATTTCCATAATCAATTTTGAAGAAAAATTCACACACTCTTTATGATAAACCACAACCGTAATATTACCATTAGATGTATTACTGGTTGGAATGAATGTATATATATCAATATATGATTCCTGTGTATTTTCAGATATCAATTCAATCCATTATTTAAAGTTGGAACAAGTTATATTATTTATTCGCAGTATGGTCTATTCATGCATTATCTCTATATTCATACATACATGGTACACCTATATGTACCTCCAATACTAATTTATACCCCTTCAAAATATTGCTCCAAGAAATGGTGCAAGAAAGACTCATGTCACCTGATCTACATATACGTTTTATCACAGTAATATTCTGGCCACAAAATGCAAAGTCACACTTACGATTGTACCAAAGCCTAAATGGAATGTGAGTATGGGTTATGAAAATCACCCATGTCCACGTTGCCTAATGCTCTCAAATGTCAATCCTATTGGTGACTACATATTTGTTACTTCCTAAGATTATATATTCAATCTCAAGCCTGTTGAAAGTGTCTATTGCTATTACTCACTTTATACTTTGCCTGATTTCCTAATGTCGCTATTGATATCTGCTTTCCTACATACTTTCCCCATTTCATCATTGTGACTGACTCTTCACATGTGCTGACATTTACATTTTCTGTCTACCTGAAAACCTATTGCTAAAGAACTATTTGTCCAAATGCTATACTCACACTTTTTTCTAATCCTACCAACTATCTTCCTAATCCTACTGACTCTCCCTCTTTGAATGGTTGTTCTCCTCAACATTCAATCATCCAAGGTATCAGGTCCTATGCCATTGTGTATAGATTTATCTGAGACATCTGTGCAGAACATCATTAAATGCTAAGTATCCCAATCAAGGACCTAATGCCCTTCTGGGCTTCAAATGTTACCGAGATTTCTGTTTTCATTCATATATTTCACCTATATAATCTTATATATATCGCAGGTTTCCAATATCATTATTCATCCAGCAGAATGATCCTAACCCAAATCAAACATGTTATTAACCGTAACCATACACTGTTCCCTCAATCTAACTTTACAGAATAGCAGGGACAGAGTTGGTCTTACAATACAGGAATGTAGGAGATCTTCAACCTGCAGAGAACCTCAAAGGTCCATGCAGAAATGATCCCTAAAGAAGATGTAGGCAGCTATGAAGGACCTGAGAGTGCGAAAGTCATCTTTCATGACAAAAAAAAAAAAAAAAAAAACAGGTCAGGATGAAGGGATGTGTCTGAAGCAGTCTCTCTCTTCTTAATGTAGAGAAGATAGACCAAACCAGGCTTGTGTGGAGAGCTGTTCCCGGGTGCCTGTGGTTGATATTCCATTCTAGCTTGTGAAACTGTCATAGGAAGTAGGGGCAGGATCCATCTCAGGGACCCTTGGAAGCAACTGTTAAGACAAAGTGGTTGCCAAGGCAGTGACCTCATTCAGTTCTAGACAAAGTGACCTATGTCACTTTCTTGTTGATGGAACACTCTGAACTTGGGATCCAGGAAGCCAGGCACCCTGAGGCAGTCCCAGTCAAAGTCCCAGTGGTCTCAAATGTTTGGATTTAAGAAGGACAGAGTCAGTCTTTCTTGGCAACTAAATTGAAGATGGACAAATGCCAGGAAAGCTCTGAAGAGGGGCTTTACCTGAGAAAACAGGCAGTGGCTCACCGCTGGCTCCTGATAACATCACAGTTTTGGCCAAGGAGACCAGATCTGACATAGCACAGCCCGTTTCGGGGGAACATAGTATGGCCCACCAGTCAGAGGACGCTCTGGATAGTCACAGACCTATTTGGGGAAAGAAGGTGCCTTTGTGTGTGTGTGTGTGTGTGTGTGTGTTTGATTTTGTCTCATGTTTTGAGAATATGTAGGAAAGTCGGTTTGTTTGGTTTGGAGTGGACTGTTTCTAGTAAGTCCTTTGAGAAGGCGAGTGTTTCTATGTCTGGATATCCCACTGTGTCCGTGGTTGTAGACAATAGAAAAGAGAATGCATCAATAGATGTGTCCTGTCTAGTAGAAATCTTCGCAGAATTCATCCTGTCCAATTTATGAATGGACTGCAGGTTACCTTATGGATGGGCAACACCTACTACCTTCCTACATTCGTGATTTCTTCCTGAATTCTGGCCACTCTCCCATAGGCTCATGGTTTTGTGTTCAAGATATGTATCTCCTCCACAATCTGGGACATGGCCATGTACTGGATAGCTGAAGAGAATGGTGAATATCTCAGAAAACTCAGATATCAGTGTGACCAGGAAAGTCTCAGTGGAGAAAATCTGCTTTGGGATTTTGCTTACCTATTGTTCTGTTGCCCTGAATGTAAGGAAGGTCTTTGCCTAAGGCCCCCCATTTCCAATGCCTGAAAAAAACAGTTTTCAAATGGAAATAAATGGGCATCACCTGTGGCTCCTGGCTTAATTGCTTTGCAAGGGATATGTCTGAATCAGCCTCTCAGTGCAGTTTGAGATTATCGCTTAGATTCTCAGCACCTGATGGATCTAAAGAAAGATCCCATGTGTGCATCCAAATCCAAAATGGCCAAAAGAGAAGTCATTGTGATGAAGTCTCTTGCCTTCCTCTGTAAGGTTCCTGATCTCCATCAAGTGATAACAGGGATCTTTGGGTCAACTGAGTTCTTCAAGCCCTGCAGAGGCTAGCCCATAGGTGCTTGGGTTTTCTTATGACTGCAAATCACATAAAGAAACTATACCCGACAGTCAGTATGCCTCAAATTGGAAAAGTGGAACAGTATTAATGGCATGCCTCTTTGATCAGTCCTGGTTCACAGGAACGTTGTGCAGGAAACACTGACTTTAGACAAATGAAGGGCAAGGGAGCTTATTTTGACATTGTCTTGGGCTGTGTGCCTCATAAAAACTTCCAGCCAAGGTTATGATGAGTGACTATATGGAAGAAAATGAGGGCCATGTGGGAGTGTTTTGGTTTTAATTCTGGTCATTGGTGTGGCGGTTGGAAGAGATGACTGGGTCAACTGGTCTTGAACTCTGGTGTGTTTCCACGTAGAGACTGAGTTTTGAAACTGATCTCAGAGAAGTATTGCCATGAATTGTGTTGGGATTTTTGGAGGCCACGCATGAGAGTCGCCCTTGGAACCTGAGATCTAGGACCAGGGTGGCTTTCCACAAAGAACTGGGAATCTCAGCCTGGATATCACATGATTTTATTCTGAAAGACTTGGCAGCCATAGTTGAGAGTCAAAAGACATAGGACCTCACATTGTAGACCTCAATGGTCCTGGCTTCAAGTGACCTTTGTCCACTCTTTGGAAAGCCTTGCCTGTGAGAGTTCTCTAGAATTTTCTTTGAAATGAACTTTCTCAACATTTAATGGTTCCTGAATAATTGAAATCCACAGTGCATCCAACGTCATCCTTGAAAAATGGCTAGATAAATAACACGAAATTTTTGAAATTTCCATGACCAGGTGGAACTGCAGAAACTTTCGATGTCCTGTTGCTTACCATGAGTGTACCAGACAGTGCCTTGATTGACAGGGTTTTATGAAATTTGTTTAGAACAGAGAAGCCAGTATTTTGGAGCCTGCTGAATAGTGGGCCTAGAGCAGTGGTGGAGAGGTGTGTGATAAAACATCATGGTGGGGCCATTTGTATCTGCCATTGGCTTCCAAATGGCTTGTAACTGACAGAGTGCAGACATCAGACCCTTATATGTAAAAGCATCTTGTTATATGGCGTAGTTTCAGGGCAATGTTCAGAATCAGGTTGCTATGGACAAGCGGGCAATCTTTGAGAGATAGAAGCCTGGTTGGTGAATTTTCTTGCAGACCCTAACCCACCACACGTGACAGAACTACCTCAAGCACTGTTTCCCAGTTGAACTCCTTGTATTTCGTGAAGCATGAACCAAACTCCAAGTGCAGCAGCAAGAAACACCACGAAAAGTGGAGGATGACCAAATGGTTTCACAGTCCACACGGGGAGACAATAAGCCCCCAGTGCCCACAGTTTACCTACAAAGAGAGAATTCAGCACTGCTGCCTCGTGTTCATTGGAAAATAAGAAATGTTGTCCTCCAGGTATCATAGATGCAGACACAGCTTTGAGGGTCTCACTACAAAGGAAGCTTAACTCCTGACAACAACCTGTATTTCAGTGCCCAATTTCACTGGCAGTTTCTCAAGAAGTTTTAGGCAAGCAGAGCTTCATGTTTGTGGAGTGTGTACCCTGTCCTTACTTTTGGAAACTCCTATTCCACCTCCAAGATTGTGCACTCCTGAGCATTTTCTATTCCAGAAATGTAATCACAGATTTTGTAACTCTTCTACTCTAATTGTGTCTCCCTTGGGGCGAAAGTAATGACAAGGCATTGTTCTGGATGAGAGTCAGAAGATTAATTTTTCTATTTTCCACTTGAAATTCTGAATCCCTGACACTAACCCATATTCTACTAGACTCTGACTACTAATCCAAATATGATGGAAGAAAATAACCCAAACAGTACATAAATACTTGCAGTTCAGAGTTGGACTTGCCTTTTGCATGATAAAGGGTAGGTGTTATAAATCTATTCAATATTTAATTGAAATAGTTCTCCATGTGTTTTTAAAGTTAACAAATATGTGAATTACTGTCTCCCATTCTCTGGAGCTTATTCAGCACATGTATTTTTATATGCACCAATAGAATCCTACAAGGTATCACACGTACATCCTTGTGAGGTATATGACTTAGCAGATACAAAGTGTGAGAAGTGATCACTCCTCCTAAACGCTGTTGGAACTGAAAATTCAACCTATGGGTGAGCTTCCCAGTGGAACAACATTATACATAAACCCATGTTCACTAAAATGAATGTTTTTGCATCTTTATGATATATATTTCATGATGAATTTCGATTGGCATATATATTGCTACTTTTTAATGTCTGTGTTTGTGTGTGTGTGTGTGTGTGTGTGTGTGTATATGTATATATATATATATATATACTCTCCATATTTTTAAAAATATGAAATATATGTGTCTTATATACACTCCCTAAATTCATTCATGTACATGTATGTGGATTAATAATCAACTTTTCACAAGATTATTCTTAGAAATATTCATCCACCCGAAATACATATTTGTTTCCTAGTACTGAAAACTAACTTCAGTAAAAGGTGCATACAAATCCTAATATGTCTACTTTAACTGACCCAGTTTAACATCAATGCATGTAGGTTCCTATGGGACATGATGTGTATTTTGACATTAATTTTTATTCCACACTGGTACATTACTATTTCTTCAGTTTATGCAAATCTCAGTATATATATTTTATTCACTAGTTAGCAAATTTATAGGCATTTGTTTCACTTTCAATCACTTCCTGCTCCAGAACACATGTATTCCTCTATGTTTCTTGACTGGTCTATTCATGAGACTTTTTTCCAAATATATTATTTTCGATTTCCATAATCAATTTTGAACCAAAACTCACACACCCTTCATGATAAACCATAATCCTAAGATTATCATTAGATATATAACTGGTTGGAATGAATGATTGCATATCAATATAAAATTTCTTATAAATTTTCAGATATTTATTCAATCCATTATTTAAAGTGGATCCAGTTATATTATTTATTCACAGTATGATCTATTCATGCATTATGTCTATATTCATTGAAACAGGGTACACCTATTTGTACCCCCATACTAATTTGTAAGACTTCAAAATATTGCTCGCAGAATTGGTGGAAGAAATACTCTTTTCACCTGATCTACATACACATTTTATTACAGAAATATTCTGGACACAAAAAGCAAAGGTCACACTTACAATTGTACCAAAGCGTAAATGGAAAGTGAGCATGGATTACTAAAAACATCCATGTCCAGGTTTCCTAATGCTCTCAAATATCAATTCTATTTTTGACTACATATTTGTTTCTTCTTAAGATTATATATTCAACTTCAAACCTTTTGAAAATGTCTAACCCTATCACACAATTTATACTTTGCTTGATTTCCTAATGTCTCTATTGATATCTGCTTTCCTATATTTTTCCCCAGTTCATCATTGTGACTGACTCTTCACATGTGCTTACATTTACATACACTCTCTACCCGAAATCTTATTGCGAAAGAACTTTTGGTCCAAATCCTATACTCACTCTTCTTTCTAAACCTACCAACTACCTTCCTAATCCTACCGACTATCAGTTTTTGACTGGATGTTCTCTTCAACATTCAATATCCAAGGTACAAGGTACGATGCCAGTGTATATTGATTTATCTGAGACATCTGTGCTGCACATTACTCAAAGCTAAGTATCCCACTCAAGTCCCCAATGCCCTTCTGGGCTTCAAATCTTACCTAGATTTCTGCTTTCATACTTATGTTTCACATATATACTCTTGTAAATATCGCATTTTGCCAATACCATTATTCATCCCGCAGAATGATTTGTAACCCAAATTGAACATGTTATTAACCCTAACCATACACTGTTCCCTCAGTATAACTTACTTAAGAGCAGGGACAGTGAGGGTCTTACAATATAGGAATGTAGATGATCTTCCACCTGCTGAGAACATCAAAGATACATGGAGAAATGATCCTTGCAGAAGATATAGGCAGCTATGTAGGACCTGAGAGAGCAATAGTCATCTTCCATGGCAAACAACCTGGTCAGGATTAATTGATAGTCTGAATCAGCCTCTCTCTTCTTAATGAAGAGAAGATGGACTGAACCAGGCCTCTGTGGAGAGCTTTTCCCTGTTGCCTATGTTTGATATACCATTCTAACTTCTGAATGTGTCACAGGATGTTGGGGCAGCCTCCATCTCATGGGAACCCTGGATGCAACTGTTAGCACAAAGTGGTTACCAAGGTAGTGACCATATTCAGTTCCTGAAAGAAGTGACCTCACTTCACTTCCTTGGTGATGGAATTCTCTGAACCTGGGATCCAGGAAGGAAGGCACTCAGAGCCAGTCCCACTCCCAGTTCCAGTGGGCTAACTTGTTTGCTTTTCCCAAAGACATAGTCAGTCTTTCTTGGTACCTACTGATGTGAGGATGGAAAAATGCCAGCAGAGCTCTGATGAGGGGCCTTTCCTGAGAAAGCAGGTAGTGGCTCACCTTTGGCTCCTGACAACTTCACAGAGTTGGACAAGGAGACCAGATCTGAAACAAGGACAGGCCATTTTGGGGGAACATAATATGGCCCACCAGTCAGAAGACACTCCGGATAGTCACAGACCTATTTGGGGGAAGGAAGTGCCTTTGCCGTTGTAGGTGTGAGTTTGTGGTTTTTTCTCATGTTCTGAGAATAGGTAGGAAAAGTGGTTTGTTTGGTTTGGAGTGGACTGTTACTAGTAAGTCGTTTGACATGGTGAGTGTTTCTAGGTCTGTGTATCCCACTGTATCCGTGGTTGTAGACATTAGAAAAGAGAATGCATCAATGGATGTGTTGTCTCTAGTTGAAAGCTTCCCCGCATTCATACTGCCCAATTAATGAATGGACTGCAGCTTGCCTTATGCATGGGCAACATCTACTATCTTCTAAAGTTCCTGTTTTCTTCGTGAATTCTGGCCACTCTCCAGAATAGGCTCATGGTTTTGTTTCCCAAATATGTAACACCACAAGATTCTGTGACATGGCCATGTACTGGATTGCTGAAGGGAATGGGAGCATCTAAGAAAACTCAGATTTCAGTGTGACCAGTAAAGTCTCAGTGGAGAAACCCTTCTTTGGCCCATTTGCTTACTTCTATTTCTATTACCCTGAATGTCAGGAAGGTCTTTGCCTCAGGCCACCCCTTTGTGTAGCCTGAAGAAAACTGTTTTCATATGGAAATGTATGGACATCATCTGTGGCTCTTTGCTTAATTGATTTGGAATGAGATGTGTCTGAATCAGCCTCTTGTCCTTGTATGAGGTTGTGGCTTTGATTCTCAGCACCTGATGGATCTAAAGAAAGATCCCATGTGCTTCCAAAACTAAAATGGCCAAAAGAGCAGTCATTGTTGATGAATATTTTTGCCTTCTTGTTTTAGGTTCCTGACCTCCATAAAGTGAGAATAGGGATCCTTTGGGTCAAATGAGTTCTTGAAATCCCTGCAGAGGCTAGCCCATATTTGCTTGGGTTTTCTCATGACTCCAAATCACATAAAGAATCTATACCCTACAGCCAGTAGGCCTCAAATTGGAGAAGTGGAACACTTTAACAGCAGGAATATTTGATCATTCCTGGTTCACAGGAAGAGTGTCCAGGCCATCATGATTTTAGGCAAATGAGGGGCAAGTGAGCTTATTTGGGCTCATAGAAACCTCCAGCTGGAGGTTATGATGAGTGTCTACATGGAAGAAGATGATGGCCCTGTGGGAGTGTTTTGATTTTAATTGTGGTCATTTTTTGGCGGATGGAAGGGATGACTGGGTCCACCTGGGCTTGAACTCTGGTGTGATTCCCCTTAGAGACTGAGTTCTGAAACTGACCTCAGAGAAGTATTGCCATGAATTGTGTTGGGATTTTAGGAGGCCACGCATGAGACTCACTCTTGGAAACTGAGATCTAGGCCCAGGGTGGTTTCCACAGAGGCCTGAGAATCTCAGCCAGGATATCACATGATTTTATTCTGAAAGACTTAGCACCCATATTTGAGAGTCAAAACACACATGGACCTCACATTGTAGATGTCAGTTGGCCTGGCTTTAGGAGACCTTTTGGCAACTGTTTGAGAAGCATTGACTGTGAGAGTTCTCCAGAGCGTTCATTGTAATGAACTTTCTCAACACTTAATGGTTCCTGAATGAATTCAAACCCACAGTGCCTCTAACTTCATCCTTGAAAAATTTCTAGATAAATACCATGAAATTTTTGAAATTCCCATGACCAGGTGGCACTGCAGAAACTTTTGATGTCCTGTTGCTGATCATGTGTATACCAGACAGTGCCTTGTTTTTGACTGGGTTTCATTAAAATGGTGTAGAACAAGAGAAGCCAGTAATTTGGAGCCTGCTGAGTAGGGGGGCTAGAGCAGTGGTGGGCAGGTGTGTGATAAAACATCATGGTGGGGCCATGTGAATCTGCCATTGGCTTCCAAATTTTTTGTGACTGATATAGTGCAGACATCAGACCCTTATATATAAAGGCATCTTGTTAAATGGAGAGTTTTCAGGGCAATATTCAGAATCAGGTTGCTATGGTTATTGGGGCAAGCTATGTGGGATACAAGCCTGGTTGGTGCATTCTCCTGCAGACCCTGACCCACCACACGTGACAGAACTCCCTCCAGCACTGTATCTCAGATGAACTTTTTATATTTTGTGAAGCAAATACCAAATTCCCAGTGCAGCAGCAAGAAATACCACGAAAAGTCGAGGATGACCAAATGTCTTCACAGTCCCCACTGGGAGACACTTAGCTTCCAATGGACACAGTTTAGCTACAAAGAGAGAATTGAGCACTGCTGCCTCATGTTCATTGGAATATAAGAAACCATGTCTTTCGGTTACATAGATGCAGACCCAGCTATGATGGTCTCACTACAAAGGAAGCTAAAGCTCATGACAACAACATATATTTCAAGTGCCCAACCTCAGAAGCCGTTTCCCAAGAATTCTTAGGCCAGCAGAGCTCCTTTTTGTGGAGTGTTTACCCTGTCCTTTACTTTTGGAAACTCCTCTACCACCTCCAAGGTTGTGAACTCCAGAGCATATTCCATTCCATATATGTATTCATAGATTTTCACACTTTTCTACTCTAATTGTGTTTTACTTGGGGCGTAGGTAATGTCAAGGCATTGTTCTGGATGTGAGTGGGAAGATTTTTGTGTAGCACATATTTACATACACATTGGATTCATTTTTCAATTTTCCATTTGAAATACTGAATCCCTGACACTAACCCATACCCTACTAGTCTCTGACTAATAATCCTAATATGATGGTGAAAAATAAGCCAAAAAGAGAAGAAACACAAGCAGTTCAGAGGACGCATTGTGTATAGTTGGAATTGCCTTTTGCATTATATAATGTAGGAGTTATAAGTCTAGTCAATTTTTTTGTTGAAATAGTTCTAAATGTGTTTTTAAAATTAGCAAATATGTGAATCCCTGTCTCCCTTTCTCTGTAGCCTATTCAGCACATGTATTTTTATATGCACATATAGAATTCTACCTGATATCACTCGTATACACTTGTGAGGTGGCTGAATTGGAAGATGCAAATTGAGAGAAGAGTTCACTCCTCCTAAACGCTGTTGGAACTGAAAATTCAACCTATGGGTGAGCTTCCTAGTTGAAAAACATTATACATGAATCCATGTTCAGTAAAATGAACATTTTTCGATCTGTGGATTATATACATTTCATGATGAATTTCTATTGGCATATATGTTGCTACTTTTTTTTTCTTTTATTGGTTGCTCAAAACATTACAAAGCTCTTGAATATCATATTTCATACATTAGATTCAAGTGGGTTATGAACTCCCATTTTTACTCCAAATACAGATTGCAGAATCACATTAGTTACACATCCATATTTTTACATAATGCCCTATTAGTTACTGTTGTATTCTGCTACCTTTCCTATACTCTACTATCCCCACTCCCCTCTCTTCCCATCTTCTCTCTCTACCATACCTACTGTAATTCATTTCTCTCCTTGTTTATTTTCCCACAACCTCTTATATGTAATTTTGTGTAACAATAAGTGTCTCTCTCCATTACCATGCAATTTCCCTCTTCTCTCCCTTTCCCTCCCACGTCATGTTTCTGCTTAATGTTAATCTTTTCTTCATGCTCTTCCTCCCTGCTCTGTTCTTAGTTGCTCTCATTATATCAAAGAAGACATTTGGTAATTGTTTTTTAGGGATTGGCTAGATTCACTAAGCATAATCTGCTCAGTGCCATGCATTTCCCTGCAAATTCCATGATTTTGTCATTTTTTAGTGCTGCGTAATTCTCGATAGTATATAAAAGTCACATTTTTTTATCCATTCATCTATTGAAGGGCATCTGGGTTGGTTCCACAGTGTAGCAATTGTGAATTGTGCTGCTATGAAAATCCATGTGGCAGTATCCCTGTAGTACGCTCTTTTAAGGTCTTCAGGGAATAGTCCGAGAAGGGCAATAGCTTGGTCAAATGGTGCTTCCATTCCCAGCTTTCCCAGGAATCTCCATACTGCTTTCCAAATTGGCCGCACCAGTTTCAGTCCCACCAGCAATGTACAAGAGTACCCTTTTCCCCACATCCTCGCCAGCACTTGTTGTTGTTTGACTTCATAATGGCTGCCAATCTCACTGGATTGAGATGGTATTTTAGGGTGGTTTTTATTTGCATTTCTCTTACTGCTAGAAATGGAGAGCATTTTTTTCATGTACTTGTTAATTGATTCTATGTCCTCCTCTGAGAAGTTTCTGTTCAGGTCCTTGGCCCATTGGGTTATTGGTTATCTTATTGTCTAATTTTCTAAGTTCTTTTTATACTTTGTATACTCTGGATATTAGGGCTCCATGTGAAGGGTGAGGACTAAAAATTTGTTCCCATGATGTAAGCTCCATATTTACCTCTCTTATTGTTTCTCTTTCTGAGAAAAAATAATTCAGTTTAAGTAAGTCCCATGTGTTGATTCTTATTATTAACTCTTGTTCTATGGGTGTCCTATTAAGGAATTTGGAGCCTGACCACACAATATGTAGATCGGAGCCAACTTTTTATTCTATCAGACGCAGAGACTCTGATTTGAATCTAGCTCCTTGATCCACATTGAGTTAACTTTGGTGCATGGCGAGAGAAGGGGATTCAGTTTCATTTTGTTGCATATGGATTTCCAGTTTAGCCAACACCATTTGATGAAGATGCTATCCTTCCTCCATTGCAGGCCATTAGCTCCTTTATCAATTATAAGATAGTTGTAGCTTTTTGGATTAGTTTCTGTGTCCTCCATTCTGTACCATTGGTCCATCCGCCTGTTTTGGTACCAGTACCATGCTGTTTTTATTATGATTGCTCTGTAATATAGTTTGAAATCTGGTATCGCTATACTGCCTGATTCACACTTCCTGCTTAGAATTGCTTTTGCTATTCTGGGTCTTTTATTTTTCCATTTGAATTTTATGATTGCTTTATCTATTTCTACAAAAAGTTTCTATGGGATTTTGATTGGCATTGCATTAAACCTATAGAGAACTTTTGGTAATATCACCATTTTGATGATGTTAGTTCTGCCTATCCATGAACACGGTATATTTTTCCATCTTCTAAGATCTTATTCTATTTCTCTTTTTAGGGTTCTGTAGTTTGCATTATATAAATCTTTCACCTCTTTTGTTAGGTTTATTCCCAAGTATTTAATTATTTGAGAAAATTGGGAATGCAGTGTTTTGACTCATTTTTGTTTCAGAAGTTTTGTCGCTGACATACAGAAATGCCTTTGATTTATTCATGTTGATTTTGTATCCTGCCACATTGCTGCATTCATTTATGAGTTCTAGTAGTTTTTTCTGTAGACCCTTTTGGGTCTTCTATGTATAGAATCATGTCATCTACAAATAGTGATAATTTAAGTTCTCCTTTTCCTATTTTTATGCCTTTAATGTCTTTCATCTCTCTAATTGCTCTGGCCAGTTATTCGAGAACTATATTGAATAGAAGTGGTGATAGAGGACATCCCTGTCTTGTTCCAGATTTTTGAGGGAATGCCTTCAATTTTTCTCCATTCAGAATGATGCTAGCCTGAGGATTAACATAGATAGCTTTTACAATGTCGAGGTAAGTTTCTGTTATCCCTAGTTTTTAAAATATTTTGAACATAAATAAATGCTCTACTTTGTTGAATGGTTTTTCTGCGTCTATCGAGATGATCATATGGTTCTTATCTTTAAGTCTATTGATGTTGTGAATAACATTTATTGATTTCCATATATTGAACCCTCCTTGCATCCCAGGGATGAATCCAAGTTGATCATGGTGCACGATTTTTTTGATGTGCCTTTCTATCCAATTCGCCAGAAATTTAATGAGGATTTTTGCATCTAGGTTCATCAGAGATATTGGTCTGTAGTTTTCTTTCTTTGAGGTGTCTTTGTCTGGTTTCAGAATCAGGGTGATGTTGGCCTCATAGAATGAATTCGGCAGAGCTCCCAGTTTTTCTATTTCCTGAATAACTTGAGAAGTATTGGTATTAATTCTTCTTTAAAGGTTTTGTAAAACTCTGCTGTATACCCATCCGGTCCTGGGCTTTTCTTGGTTGGTAGTATTTGATTGCTTCTTCTACTTCATCCATTGATATTGGTCTGTTTAAATTGTGTGTTTCCTCCTGACTCAGTCTGGGCAAATCATATGACTTAAGAAATTTATTGATGTCTTCACTATTTTCTATTTTATTGGAATACAGGTTTTCAAAATAATTTCTAATTTTCTTCTGTATTTATGTAGCATCTGTTGTAATATTGCCTTTTTCATCCCGTATGTTAGTAATTTGATTTCTCTCTCTTCTTCTCTTCGTTAGCATGGCTAAGGGTCTGTCTATCTTATTTATCTTTTTGAAGAACCACCTTATAGTTTTGTTAATTTTTTCAATAGTTTCTTTTGTTTCAATTTCGCTATGATTTTAATTATTTCTTGCCTTCTGCTACATTTGCTGTTGTTTTGCTCTTCCTTTTCTAAGGCTTTGAGATGAAGTGTGAGCTCATTTATTTGTTTTTCTTTTCTATTTTGAGGAATGACCTCTAGGCGATGAATTTACCCCTTAAAACTTCTTTTCATTGTACCCCATAGAATCTGATATGTTGTGTCTGTATTTTCATTTATCTCTAAGAATTTTTTGATTTCCTCCTTTATGTCTTCTGTAACCCATTGATCATTCAGTAACATATTCTTCATTTTGGATGTGATGTATGATTTTTTCTTCCTTCTTTTATCATTGGTTTCCAGTTTCATTCCATTATGATCACAAAAAATTCATGGTATTATCTCCACCCCTTTATATTTACTGAGGGTTGCCCTATGGCATAACATATGGTCTATTTTTGAGAAGGATCCATGTGCTGCTGAGAAAAAAGTATATCCACTTAATGATGGTTGATATATTCTATATATGTCAGTTAAGTCTAGGGTATTGATTGCGAGATTGAGTTCTATAGTTTCTTTTTTCAACTTTTGTTTGGAGGATCTGTCCAATGGTGAGAGAGGTGAGTTGAAGTCACCCATAATTATTGTATTGTGGTCTATTTGATTCTTTAACTTGAGGAGAATTTGTTTTATGAACATCGCAGCACCATTATTTGCTGCGTGAATATTGATAATTGTTATGTCTTGTCGGTGAATGGTTCATTTTAGCAGTATATAATGTCCTTCTTTATCCCTTTTGATTAAATTAGTCTTGAGGTCGATTTTATTCGATAGGAGGATGGCCACCCCTGCTTGCTTACGAGGACCATGTGCATGGTATAAATTTTCCCAATCTTTCACCTTCAGCCTGTGTATGTCTTTTCCATTCAGATGTGTCCCCTGGAGGCAATATATTGTTGGATTTTTTTTTTATTTCAAGTTACAAGCCTATGACACTTTATTCGAGAGTTTAAGCCATTTACTTTTAGAGTTACTATTGATATATGGTTTGTACTGCCACCCATGTTTGCTTATATCTTTTTTTTAAATTAGTTTGTTTCTCCATGATTAGCTTTCCCCCCGCCCTCTGTCATTACTGAGGCACTTCTCACTCATGGTTTTCGTTGTTGATTTTCATTTCTTCCTCGTGTAGTGTTTTGCTCAAGATGCTTTCCAATGCTGGTTATCTGGCTGCAAATTCTTTTAGGTTTTGTTAATCATGAAATATTTTTATCTCGTTGTCTTACCTTAAGCTTAATTTTGCTGGATACATAATTCTTGGTTGGCTTCGATTGTCTTTCAGTGTTTGAAGTACGTTGTTCCAGGATCTTCTCACTTCCAGCATCTATGATGAAAAATCCATTGTTAACCTTTTTGGTTTACCCCTGATTGTAATGATTGTAATCTGCCTCCTTTCTCTGGTAGCTTTTAATATTTTCTCTTTGTTCTGTATATTGGATATCTTCATAACAATGTGTCTTGGCATTGGTCTACTGTGATTTTGTGTGCTCGATGTCCTGTAAGCATCTACAATTTGTTTATCCCTTTCCATTTTTATTTCTGGAAAGTTTTCTGTAATTATTTCATTCAGCAGGTTTCTCATTCCCTTGGTTTGAATCTCTGTACCTTCCTCTATCCATATGACTCATTAGTTTTTTTTTTATGTTATCCCATATCTCTTGAATGTTTTCTCATAATTTTTTACAGCATTTCTTTGTTGGCTAGACTTTTTTCAAGATGATATATTTTGTCTTCATTCTGTCTTCTACTTGCTCTACACTGTTAGTGATACTCTCAATTAAATTTTTAATTTGGTTTATCATTTCCTTGATTTCTAGAATTATTGTTTGATTTTTCTAATAATCTCTATCTCCTGATAAAGATGCTTAATTTCTTATTTTATCTGTTTATGTAATTTATTTTCAATGCGTTCTATCACTGTTTGTTTTTGCTGTCTCGTATCCTCTTTAAGGTTCCATTCCATCTGTCTAAGGTATTCCTTGAGTTCTTTATATGACCATTTTTCTGATGACTCTAGGTGCTCTTGAATATTTAGGCTGTCCTTCATTGTTCGTACTCCTTTTCTTCCTTGCTTTTTTATGCTTCTCATGTTCTCGTTCTGTTTGACTACTGAGTTACTGCTTACTCTTATAAATTTATTTGATGCTTGAGAGGAAAGATATTAGAAGGGAAGGGAGAAGTCACTAAAGAGAATGAGAGTAGGCAGGTAGAATTCAAGTAAGGGGGAATAAAAAAATTGAAATGAAATGAAAAGACAAAAAAAATAGAAAATAAAGAAAGAAAATTTTAAGTAATAATGATGATTAAAAAAATTGAAAATTAAAATTTAAAATAATAATATTGATAATAATAATAATAAAATAAAAGAAATTAAAAAATAAAAACATTTAAAAAAGTTAATGAACAACAACAACAAAAATGAAAATGAAAGAAAAAGAAAAAAATACAAATAAAAAAATAGTAATAATACATGCAGTCCTAGAGTTCAATTAACTTCTCTTCCAGGAGGTGGAGCTGTGCACACTGGGCCAAGCTTCTCCTCTCAATAAGTGGGAACCAATCACTGTGCAGCAGCTCTTCCTCCCAGACTGGGCGGGTCTCCAACCCTGAGTGCCTAGGGCCTTCTCTTGTGCTTCCTCAAGCCAGGCCCCACTCACCTGTGACACTCACCACAATACTGGTTACAAGCCAGGCCTCTGCTCCTGGTAGCCCTGTTTCCATGAACGCCTGGGCACACTCTCCTTGATTGCCTCCCTCAGACCCTAAGTTTGTAGAGCTTGGGGCTGAGAAACCCCAGCGAATTTGCTTGCCCTTCGGGAGCCATGGCCCCGGTAGGTGGTGTAAGAGACCTCAATTGTCAGCACTGGTGGGAGCGGTAGCCGGCAATTACACCCCTCGAGTCCCGAGCCAATCCTGATTCCCAGGGTCTGGGTATCGCGCTCCTTGGAGAGCTGGGAGGGGCCATTACGGCAGAGGTGGGAAGGGCCCTTGAGGTTTCCCTGCGGTGTTGAGAGAGATGGCAATGGGATAACACACTTGTCGCACTGGTTTCAATGAAGTTATCTCCTCCGACTGTGACGTCAGTTCGCTGCCATGGTGGTATCCCATTAAAATGGTGACCGTTCATTCCCTTTGCTGGGTGACCAATGCAACAGGTGGGTCCTGACTATCTCTCCCAAGCCCCATTTCAATCCTGTGGCCACTGCCTATGAAGGCTCAGTTGGCTTTTAACTCTGTCAATTCCGAAAGCCCGACCAATTATTTCAGCGGGAATATTAGTGCTGAGTCACAAAAACCAGATGAATCTAAGCTTGAATGCAGCCAATCCGGGCTTTGTGTGTGTTCTGAGGGGCCCAGACTGTTCGCCCCAGATTCACAACAGGTCAATATTGCCTAGTGATTCTGAGCAAACAGCATTTAGACAGTTTACGACTCCCTATGACCGCGCAGCTGAAGAGATCAGAGACTTGAATTCTCCATGCCTGCCTTCATAATGGATCTCCTGTATTGCTACTTTTTAATATCTGTGCATTTGCGTGTGTGTGTGTATATATATATATATATATATATATATATATATATACTCTTTAGATTTTTCAAAATATGAAATATATGTGTCTTATTATGCACTCCCTAAATACATTCATATTCATATCTGTGGATTTATAATCAACTTTCAACAAGATTATTTTCAGAAATAATCATCCACCTGAAATACACATTGTTTCCTAGTACTGAAAACTAAATTCAGTGAATGGTGCATACATACCCTAATATTTCTACAGTTACTTAGCCAGTTTAAAATGAATGCAAGTAGATTCCTAGGGGACATGATGTGTATTTTGACTTTCATTTTTATTCAACACTTGTACGTTACTATGTCTTCAGTTCATGCACATGATGGGATATATATTTCAGTCACAAATTAGAAAATTTATAGGCATTTGTTTCACGATCATTCACTTCCTGATTCAGAAAACATGTATTCCTCCATGTTTCTTGACTGGTCTTTTCATGAGACTTCTTTCCAAACATATTATTTTTGTTTAACATCATCACGTGTAAAGCAAAACTCAAACACCATTCATCATAAACCATAATCCTAATATTACCATTAGATATATAACTGGTTGGAATGAATGATTGTATATCAATATAAGATTTCTTATATATTTATCACATATCAATTCAATCCATTATTTAAAGTGGAATCAGTTACGTTACTTATTCATAGTATGGTCTATTCATGCATTATCTCTATATTAATAGACACAGGGTACACCTCTTTGTACCCCTAATACTAATGTATACGTCTTCAAAATATTGCTCCCAGAAATGGTGAAAGAAATACTCATGCCACCTGATCTACATATACATTTTATCACAGTAATATTCTGAACAAAAAAAAACCATAAAAATGTCACACTTATGATTGTACCAAAGCCTAAAAGGAAAGTGAACGTGGATAACTAATAACATCCATGTCCAGGTTGCCTAATGCTCTCAAATGTCATTCCCATTCGTGACGAGATATTTGTTTTTTCCTATGATTATGTATTCAAACTCAACCCTGTTGAAAATGTCTAATCCTATCACTCACTTTATACTTTGCCTGATTTCGTAATGTCTCTATTGACACCTGCTTTCCTACATATTTTCCCCAGTTCATCATTGTGACTGACTCTTCACATGTGCTGACATTTCCATTCACTCTCTAAACGAAACCCTATTGCTAAAGAAGCTTTTTATTCCAAATCATATTCTCACTCTTCTTCCTAAACCTACTGACTATCTTCCTAATCCTACTGACTATACCTTTTTGACTGGATGTTCTCTTCTACATTCAATCATCCAAGGTACAAGGTCCTATGCCATTGTATTTCGATTTAACTGAGACAACTGTACAGAACATAATTCAACACTAAGTATCCAAATAAAGGGCCCAATGCCCTTCTGGGCTTCAAATCTTTCTTAGATTCCCGTTTTCATACATATATTTCACGTATATATTCTTATAAATATCGCAGGTTCCCAATCTCATTATTCTTCCATGCAGAAAGATTCCTAACCCAAATCGAACATATTATTAACCGTAACCATACACTCACTTTGCAGGAGAGCAATAACAGTGTGGGTATTAAACTACAGGAATCTAGGGGATCTTCACCTGCTGAGAAACTCAAATGTTCATGCAGAAATGATCCCTGGTGAAGATGAAGGCAGCTATGAAGTACCTCAGAAAGCAAAAGTCATCTTCCATGGCAATCATCCTCGTCAGGATGGAGGGTTGTGTCTGAATCAGTCTCTCTCTTCTTAATGTATTGAACATGGACCAAACCAGTCCTGTGTGGAAGCTGTTCCCGGGTGCTTATGGTTGATATAACATTCTAACTAGAGAAAGTGTCCCATGAAAATCAGGACAGCCTCCACCTCATGATACTTTTGGAAGCAACTGTTAGGACAAAGTGGTTGCCAAGGCAGTGACATCATTCATATCCTGAAGGAAGTGATCTCACCTCACTTCCTTGGTGATGGAACTCTCTGAACTTGAAATCCAGGAAGCCAGGCACCAAGAGACAGTCCCTGTCCTAGTCCCAGTGGTCTGACATGTTTGGATTTACCAAGGACAGAGTCAGTCTTTCTTGGTACCTACAGATGTGAGGATGGCCAAATGCCAGGAAACCTGTGAAGAGGGGCTTTTCCTGAGAAAGCAGGTAGTGTCTCACCGCTGGCTCTTGAGAACTTCACAGAGTTGGCCAAGCAGACATGATCCGAGACAGGAGAGGTCATTTTGGAAGAACATAGAATGGCCCACCAGTCAGACGACACTCCAGGGAGTCACAGACCTACTAGGGGAAAGGAGGTGCCTTTTTGGGTGTGGGTGTGAGTTTGTGGTTTTGTCTCATGTTCTGAGAATAGGTAGGAAAGGCGGTTTGTTTGGTATGGAGTGGAATATTTCTATTAAGTCCTTTGACAAGGCGAGTGTTTCTATGTGTGTGTATCCCACTGAGTCCATTGTTGTAGACATTAGAAAAGACAATGCATCAATGGATGTGTTCTGTCTAGTAGAAAGCTTCCCAGCATTCATCCTGCCCAATTCATGAGTGGACTCTGGCTTGCCTTATGGATGGGCAACACCTACAAGCTTCCTAATTTCCTGTTTTCTTTCTCAATTCTGGCCACTCTCCAGAATAGTATCCTGGTTTTGTGTCCAAGATTTGTACCTCCAAGATCTGTGACATGGCTATGTACTGGATAGCTGAAAGAAATGGCTAGCATCTCAGAAATCTCAAATATCTGTTAACCAGGAAAGTCTCAGTGGAGAAACCCCTCTTTGTTCCTTTTGCTTACCTATTGTTCTGTTGAATGTCAGAAAGTTTTTTGCATCAAGCCACCACTTTGTGAACCCTGAAGAAAACAGTTTTCAAATGGAAATGAATGGGAATCACCTGTGACTCTTTGCTTAATTGCTTAGGATTGGGATATGTATGAATCAGCCTGTTGGCCCAGTGTGAGGCTGTGGCTTAGATTCTCATCACCTGATGGATCTAAAGATAGATCCCATGCGTGCATCCAAAACCAAAATGGCAAAAAGATCAGATATTGTTGATGAACTCTCTTGCCTTCCTCTGGTAGGTTCCTGATATCCATCAAGTGAGAATAGGGATCCTTTGGGTCAAATGAGTTCTTCAAAGCCCTGCAGAGGCTAGGCCATAGGTGTTTGATTTTCATGACTCCAATTCACTTAAAGAATCTAAACCCCAAAGCTAGAAGGCCTCAAGTTGGAGAAGCCAAGCAATATTAAAGGCAGGCCTATTTGATCACTACTGGTTCACAGGAAGAGAGTCCAGGCCACCCTGACTTTAGGCAAATGAGGGGCAGGGAGCTTATTTTGGACACTATCATGGGCTGCATCCCTTATGGAAACCTCCAGCCAGAGAATATGATGAGTGTCTATATGGAAGAAGATGAGGGCCATGTGAGAGTGTTTGGTTTTAATTGTGGATATTTGTCTGGCGGTTGGAAGAGATCTCTGGGTCCACCTAGGCTTGCACTTTGGTGTGATTCCCCTTAGAGACTGAGTTCTTTTACTGATCTCAGAGAATTATTGCCAGGAATTGTGTTGGAATTTTAGATGGCCATGCATGAGAGTTGCCCTTGGAAAGTGACATCTAGGCCCAAGTTGACTTTCCACAGAGCACAGGGAATCTCAGCCAGGATATCACATGATATTATTCTTAAAGACTTGGCAGCCATATTTGAGAGTCGAAACACACATGGACCATACATTGTAGACCTCAAGGGGCCTGGCTTAATCTGACTTTTCGCCACTTTTGGAAGCCTTGCCTGTAAGAATTCTCCAGAGTTTTCATTGAAATGAGATTCCTCACCATTTAATGGTTTCTGAGTGAATTAAAATTCACAGTGCCTCCAACTTCATCCTTGAAAATTGGCTATATCAATACCATGAAATTTTTGAAATTCCCATGACCGGGTAGCACTGGAGAATATTTGGATGTCCTGTTGCTGATCATGAGTATACAAGACAGTGCCTTGATTGACTGGGTTTTATGAAAATGGTGTTGAACAGAGATGCCAGTAAGTTGGATCCTGCTGAGTAGTTGTACTAGAGTAGTGGTTGGCAGGTGTGTAATAAAACATCTGTGGTGGGGGCATTTGGATCTGCCATTGGCTTCCAAATGGATTGTGACTGACATTTTGCAGCCAGTAGACCCTTATATGTAAAAGCATATTGTTATATGGAGAGGTTTTAGGGCAATGTTCAGAATCAGGTTGCTATGGAAAATGGGGCAAGCTATGTGGGATAGAAGCCTGGTTGGTGCATTCTCCTGACGAACCTGACCCACCACACTTGACAGAACTTACTTCAGCACTGTGTCCCATTTGAAATCCTTGTATTTCATGAAGCAAACACCAATCTCCCAGTGCAGCAGCAAGAAATACCACGAATAGTGGAGGATGACCAAATGGAATTACAGTCCACAAGGGGAGACACTTAGACCCCAGTGGCCACAGGTTACCTACAAATAGAAAATTCAGCACTGCTGCCTCATGTTCATTGGAAAATAAGAATCCATGTCATCCAGATCATATAGATGAAGACTCAGCTATGATGGTCTCACAACAAATGAAGCTAATGCTCCTGACAACAGCATATATTTCATTGCCCAACCTCAGAGGCAGTTTCTCCAGATGTTAGGCTGGCAGAACTTCATGTTTGTGGAGTTTTTACCCTGTCCCTTACTTTTGGAAACTCCTCTAGCACCTGCAAATTTGTGAACTCCTGAGCATTTTTCATTACACATATGTATTCACAGATTTTCTAACTCTTCTCCTCTAATTGTGTCTTATGTGGGGCGAAGGTAATGTCAAGGCATTGTGCTGAATGAGGGTGGGAAGATTTTTGTGTAGCACATATTTGCATACACATTGGATACATTTTCCGATTTTCCATTCGAAATACTGAATCCCTGACAATAACACATACCCTACTAGACTTTGACTTTTAATCCTAATATGGTGGAGAAAAATAACCCAAACAGAATAGAAATACAAGAGGTTCACAGGAGGCATGGTGTATACTTGGACTTGCCTTTCGTATGATAAATGGTAGGTGTTATAAATCTAGCGAATTTTAATTGAAATAGTTCTCCATGTGTTTTAAAAGTTAACAAACATGTGAATAACTGTCTCCCTTTCTCTGTAGCCTATTCATCACATGTATTTTTATATGCACATATAGAATTCTACCTGGTATCACTCGTACATTTTGTGAGGTGGCTGGCTTGGCAGATGCAAATTGTGAGAAGAGATCACTCCTACTAAATGCTGTTGGAACTGAAAATTCAACATATGAGTGAGCTTCTTATTTGAACAACATAAATCCATGTTCATTAAAATGAATATTTTTGGATCTGTGGATGATATATTACTTCGTGGTGAATTTCGATTGGCATACATAATGCTACTTTTTAATGTCTGTGTGTGTATGTGTATATATATATATATATATATATATATATATATATATATATATATATATTCACTCTCCAGATTTTTCAAAATATGAAGTATATTTTTCTTATTATACACTCCCTAAATTCACTCATATTCATGTATTTGGATTAATAATCAAGTTTTCACAAGAATATTCTCAGAATTATTCATCCACCAGAAATACATATTTGTTTCTTAGTACTGAAAACTAACTTTCGGGGATCATATGATGGTGGTTAAGGGAGTGCATCACCCGCATGTACCGCGTCACTGTGCGGGAGAATGACGAGTTATAATGGCTAAAACCTATCTTGTTAGAAATTTCCAGCAAAATTGGGGTGCTCCAAAACCTAGTCGACATATTTCCATCTCACGAGGATCAGCTACGCGGGCTCAAACACGAGTGATTTGTCTGCATAGAGGGTCATGCTGCTTATTCAGGAAATCAGTCTGCGGCTAGAGTCTGCGGCGTGCACTGGGAAACGAAGAGATAGCAATGCAAATATACAGCGGTGTGGATTCTGTGGGCTCCTGACAGGTATGCAATCACTGTGCTAAGTGCTGAATTCTGGGTTTGAGACGGGAAAGGATGCCGTCCAATTCGGTTCTCCACACCGGTCAGACCACAGAGGAAGCCAGCGGCCACCATCTTGGAGAGCTGATGTCACCATCCCTGTTTTCGAATGATCGAAGCTCATTCAGCTATAGAACAGGTAATTTCAGGATGCCATTCACCTTTGTGTCTCAGACAAATTACTCAGGCTCAGTGCCAAAGAACCTGCAGAAACTCCGTCTTGGAGCCTGCTCCTATTAGAACATACACCAAGCCCAGAGCGGCCGAATTCCGCCTCTCGGAACTGATCTGGCCCAGGGCTAAAGAACCCGCGGAAACTGCTTCTCGTTCCGGGTCTTGCTGAATACTGTGGAGGTAAATATCAACCGAGCCTTCATAGGCAGTGGCAACAGGATTGAGACGCGGCTTGTGAGGGCCGGTCAGGACTCACCCATTGCTTTGGTCACCCAGAAAAGGGAACGAAATGCTGCCTTTCACATGGGATACCAACATGACAAATTTCTGATGTCATCAGAAAGCAGCAGAGGAGATAACTTCATTGATACCAGCAGTGACAGAAACAGTTGGTCTCCTGGTGAAGAAAGTGAGTCACAAACACCCGGGTCTCTCTCACTTTGTCATCAAGCCAGAGGGGCAGAGCAGAGCAGCTGCCCGCACCTGGAACAGACCCAGTGACACACCTGCATGGTAGTCACGTCAACCCAATTGGAGTAGAGGCAGAACAGAGCCGCTACCCGGGCCCAGAACAGGCCCAGCGACCCATAGGTGTGGTAGTCACGTCACCCCAATTGGAGTTGTTGCAGAGCAGAGCCTTCTCCCGTGCCTAGTACAATCCCAGTGGGTCACCGGCATGGTAGTCACATTACCCCAATAGGAGTAGGGGCAGAGCAGAGCCTTTGCCCATGCCCAGAACAGGCCCAGCAACCTGCAGGCATGGTTGTCACGACACACCAATTGGAGTAGGGGCAGAGCAGAGCCACCACCCGCGCCTGCAAGGTAGCAGACCTGCACCTGACCAGAAGAAGAGGCCCAGCGGCCTGCTGGCGCGGCAGACACTTTACCCCATTTGGAGTAGGGGCAGAACAGATCTGTAGCCCGTGCTCACAAGGTATCCTGACCTGCGACCAACCGGCAGACCAGGCCCAGCGGCCCACCGGCGTGGTAGTCACGTCACCCCAATTGGGGTAGGGGTAGAGCAGAGCCGCCGCCCACGCAAGCAAGGTAGGCAGACCTGCGACCGATTGGCAGAACACCGCAGGGGTCCACGGGCGTGGTAAACACGTCACACCAATTGGAGGAGGGGCAGAGGAGAGCAGCCTCCTGCGCCTGCATGGTAAGCAGACCTGCGACCGATCAGAATAACAGGCCTAGCGGCCCATCAGCGTGGTAGATATATCACCCCAATTGGTGGAACAGCACAGCCACCCCTGCCCCTGCAATGAAGACTTTTCAAATATACAAGAGCAATATAAATATATAGGGGGAAAATTTCAAAATCACAACAGTTTCACCAAGCAGAAAGAAACGCGAGCAGTATGAAAAGAAAAGGAAAAAAGAACCACAAGCAATGCAGGTCAACACAACTTTAGAAGAGGTAATAGCTGCAGCAGATGGAATGTCAGATAAAGAACTCAGGATATACATTCTTCAGATGATCTGAAGTCTCAAGGAAGACATTAGACAGCAAAATCAGACAATGAAAGATCACTTCAACAATGAATTACATAAACAAAACCAAGAAGCAAAAGATTAACTATACAGGGAGATAGAGGTTGTAAAAAATAACAAACAGAAATCCTAGAAATGCAGGAAGCAATAAACCATCTTAAAAACTCAATTGAGAATACTACCATCAGAGTAGAACACTTAGAAGATAGAACATCAGACAATGAAGACAAAGTATTTCAACTTGAAAAGAACATAGACAGCTCAGCCAAACTGTTAAGAAACCATGAACAGAACATCCAAGAAATATGGGATAAAATAAAGAGACCAAACTTAAGAGTCATTGGTATACAGGAAGGTATAGAGGTCCAAACCAAAGGAATGAGCAATCTATTCAATGAAATAATATGAGAAAACTTCCCAGACTTGAAGAATGAGACAGACTCCCAAGTTCTAAAAGCCTACAGGACGCCGAATGTGAAAAATCATAAGAGATCCACACCTAGACACATTATAATGAAGATGCCCAACATACAGAATAAGGAGAGAATTTTAAAATCTACAAGAGAAAGGAAGCAGATTACATTTAGGGGTAAACCAATCAGGATAACAGCTGATCTTTCAAAAAAGACTCTGAAAGCTAGAAGATCCTGGAATGACATTTTTCAATCACAGAAAGAAAATGGGTTCCAACCATGTACTGTGTATCCAGCAAAATTAAGCTTCAGGATGGAAGATGAAATTAAAACTTTCCACGATAAACAAAAGTTAAAAGAATTTGTAGCTAGAAAACCATCTCTTCAAAACATCCTTGGCAAAATATTACAGGAAGAGTAATTGGAAAATAATGAAAACCAACAGTGGGAGGTAGGACATTAATGGGGGGAAATAATCAAAGAGGAAAACAATCCATGTTTAATAACATAAATAAACAAATATGGCTGGAAGAACAACCCTTATCTCAATAATAACTGTAAATGTTAATGGCTTAAACTCACCAATTAACAGACACAGGCCAGTAGAATGGATCACAAAACAAGACCCAATAATATGCTGCCTACCGGAGACGCATTTGATAAGAAAAAGACATACATACACTGAAGGTGAAAGTTTGGAAAAAATCATATCACTCATATGGACTTCGGAAAAAAGCAGGAGTGTCCATACTCATATCAAATAAAATAGATTTCAAGCCAAAGTTAATCAAAAGGGATAAAGAGGGACACTACATACTGTTCAAGAGAACCATACACCAGCAAGACATAACAATCATAAATATGTATGCCCCAAACAATGGTGCAGCTATGTTCATCAAACAAACTTTTCTCAAGTTCAAGAGTCTAATAGACCACCATACAATAATCATGGGAGACTTCACCACAGCTCTCTCACCACTGGACAGGTCTTCCAAACAAAAGTTGAAATAGGAAACTATAGAACTCAATAACACAATTAATAACCTAGACTTAATTGACATACATAGAATACACCACCCAACATCAAGCAGTTACATTTTTCCTCAGCAGCACATGGATCCTTCTCAAAAATAGATCATATATTATGTCACAGGGCAACTCTTAGACAAATTAAAGGAGTAGAGATAATACCATGCATCTTATCTTATCATAATGGAATGAAACTAAAAATCAATGATAAAAGAAGGAAGGAAAAACCATGCATCATTTGGAGAATGAATAATAGGTTACTGAATGATCAATGGGTTATAGAAGACATCAAGGAGGAAAATAAAAAATTCTTAGAGAAAAATGAAAACACAGATACAATATATCGAAATCTATGGGACACATTGAAAGCAGTTCTAAGAGGAAAATTCATTGCTTGGAGTTCATTCCTTAGAAAAAGAAAAAAAACAACAAATAAATGATCTCATACTTCATCTCAAAATCTTAGAAAAACAGAGCAAACAACAGCAAAAGAAGTAGAAGGAAATAAATAATTAAAATCAGAGCAGAAATCAATGAAATCAAAACAAAAGAAACAATTGAAAAAATTGACAAAACTAAAAGTTGGTTCGTTGAAAAAATAAATAAAATGGACAGACCCCTAGCCATGCTAATGAAGAGGAGAGAGAACTGAAATTACTATCATATGGGATGAAAAAGGCAATATCACAACAGATATTTCAGAAATACAGAAGATAATCAGAAATTACTTTGAATCCTTATACTCCAAAATAATAGAAGATAGTGAAGGCATCGAAATATTTCTTAAGTCATATGATCTGACCAGAGTGAGTTAGGAGGATATAGACAACCTAAACATACCAATATCAATTGAGGAAATAAAAGAAACCATCCAAAGACTACCAACTAAGAAAATCCCAGGACCGTATGGGTATACAGCAGAATTTTACAAAACCTTTAAATATGAACTAATACCAATACTTTTCAAGCTATTTCAGAAAATTGAAAAAGAGGGAGATCTTCCAAATTCATTCTACGAGGCCAATATCACTCTGATTCCTTCACCAGATAGACACTTCAAAGAAAGAAGACTAAAGACCGATATCTCTAATGAACCTAAATGCAAAAATCTTAAATTAAATTCTGGCGAATCAGATACAAAAACATATCAGAAAAATGTGGACCATGATCAAGTAGGATTCATCCCTGGGATGCAAGGAGGGTTCAATATATGAAAATCAATAAGTGTTATTCACCACATCAATAGACTTAAAAATAAAAACCATATAATCATCTAGATAGATGCAGAAAAAGCATTCGACAAAGTACAGCATCCCTTTATGTTCAAAACTCTCGAAAAACTAGGAATAACAGGAACATTCCTCAATATTGTAAAAACAATCTATGCTAAACCGCAGGCTAGCGTCATTCTTAATGGAGAAAAATTGAAGACATTTCCTCCAAAATCTGGAACAAGACAGGGATGCCCGCTCTCACCACTTCTGTTCAATATAGTTCTCAAAAGACTGGCCAGAGCAATTAGACAGATGAAAGAAATTAAAGGCATATAAATAGGAAAAGAATAACTTAAATTATCACTATTGCAGATGACATGATTCTATACCTAGCAGACCCAAAAGGGTCTACAAAGAAACTAATAGAGCTAATAAATGAATTCAGCAAAGTGGCAGGATATAAAATCAACACGCATAAATCAAATGCATTCCTGTATATCAGCGACAAATCCTCTGAAATGGAAATGAGGACAACCACTCCATTCACAATATCCTAAAAAAAAAATGGGAATCAACCTAACAAAAGAGGTGAAAGTCTTATACAATGAAAACTACAGAACCCTAAAGAGAGAAATAGAAGAAGATCTTAGAAGATGTAAAAATATACCCTGTTCATGGATAGGCAGAACTAACATCATCAAAATGGCGATATTACCAAAAGTTCTCCATAGGGTTAATCCAATGCCAATCAAAATCCCAAAGGCATTTCTTGTAGAAATAGAGAAAGCAATCATGAAATTCATATGAAAAAATAAAAGACCCAGAATTGCAAAACAATGCTAAGCAGGAAGTGTGAATCAGGTGGTATAGCGATACCAGACTTCAAACTATACTACAGAGCAATACTAACAAAAATAGCATGGTACTGGTACCGAAAAAGGCAGGTGGACCAATGGTACAGAATAGAGGACACAGAAACCAATCCACAAAACTACAACTATCTTATATTTGATAAAGGGGCTAAAAGCATGCAATGGAGGAAGGATAGCATCTTCAACAAATGGTGTTGGGAAAACTGAAAATCCATATGTAACAAAATGAAACTGAATCCCTTTCTCTCGCCATGCACAAAAGTTAACTCAAAATGGATCAAGGAGCTTGATATCAAATCAGAGACACACTGTCTGATAGAAGAAAAATTTGGTTACGATGTACATACTGTGGGGTCGGGCTACAGATTCCTCAATAGGACACCCATAGTACAAGAGTTAATAACTAGAATCAACAAATGGGACTTACTCAACTAAAAAAGTTTTTTCTCAGCAAAAGAAACAATAAGACAGGTAAATATGGAGCCTACATCCTGGGAAGAAATCTTTACTACTCACACTTCAGATAGAGCCCTAATATCCAGAGTATACAAAGAACTCAAAAAATTAGACAATAAGATAACAAATAACCCAATCAACAAATGGTCCAAGGACCTCAACAGACACTTCTCAGATGAGGACATACAATCAATCAATAAGTACATGAAAAAATGCTCACCATCTCCAGCAGTCAGAGAAATGCAAATTAAAACCACCCTAAGATACCATCTCACTCCAGTAAGATTGGCAGCCATTATAAAGTCAAACAACAAGAAGTGCTGGCAAGGATGTGGGAAAAGAGGTACACTTGTACATTGCTGGTGGGACTGCAAATTGGTGCAGCCAATTGGGAAAGCAGTATGGAGATTTCTTGGAAAGCTGGGAATGGAAGCACCATTTGACCCAGCTATTCCCCTTCTTGGTCTATTCACTAAAGACCTAAAAAGAGCATGCTACAGGGACACTGCTACATCGATGTTCATAGCAGCACAATTCACAACAGCAAGACTGTGGAACCAACTTAGATGCCCTTCAATAGAATAATGGATTAAAAAAATGTGGCATTAATACACAATGGATTATTACTCTGCATTGAAAAATGAAAAAATCATAGAATTTGCAGGAAAATGGATGGCATTAGACTGGATTATGCTAAGTGAAGCTACACAATTCCTGTAAAACAAATGCCAAATGTCATCTTTGATATAAGGAGAGTAACTAAGAACAGATAGGGACAAAGAGCATGACAAGATGATTAACATTAAACAGGGATGAGAGGTGGAAGGGAGGGAGAAGGGAAATTGCATGGAATTGGAAGGAGACACTCTGGGTTATACAAAATTACATACAAGAGGAATTGAGGGGAAAGGAAAAAATAATACAAGGGGGAGAAATTTATTACAGTAGAGGGAGTAGAGAGAGAAGTGGGGAGGGGCAGGGAGGCTAGGGGGGATAGTAGAGGATAGGAAAGTCAGCAGAATACAACAGACACTAGTATGGCAATATGTGAATCAATGGATGTGTAACTAATGTGATTCTGCAATCTGTATACAGGGTAAAAATGGGAGTTCATAACCCACTTGAATCAAAGTGTGAAATATGATATATCAAGAACTATGTAATGTTTTGAACAACCATAAATAAAAATAAAAAAAAAACTATCTTTGGTGCATAATGCACACAATTCTAATATTTCTACAGTAACTGACCCAGTTTAACATCAATGCAAGTAGATTCCTATTGGACATGATGTGTATTTTGACATTCACTTTTATTCAACACTGATACATTACTATGTCATCAGTTTATGCACATAACAAGATATATATTTCATTCACAATTTAGAAAATTTATAGGCATTTGTTTCACTTTCAATCACTTCCTGCTTCAGAACACATGGATTCCTCCATATTTCTTGACTGGTCTTTTCATGAGACTTTTTTCCAAACATATTATTTTCGATTTCCATAATCACTTTTGAAACAAAACTCACACACACTTCATGATAAACAATAACCCTAAGATTACCATTAGATATATAACTGGTTGGAGTGAATGATTGTATGTCAATATATGATTTCCTATATATTTTCAGATATCAATTCAATCCATTATTTAAAGTGGAACCAGTTATAATATTTATTCACAGTATGGTCTATTCATGCATTATCTCTATATTCATAGACACAGGGTACACCACTTTGTACCCCCAATACTAATTTATATGTCTTCAAATACTGCTCCCAGTAATCGTGGAAGAAATTCTCATGTCATATGATCTACATATACATTTGATCACAATATTTTTCTGGGCACAAAATGCAAAAATCACAGTTATGATTGTACCAAATACTAAATGGAAAGTGAACATGGATTACTAAAACGACAAATGTCCTGGTTGCCTAATGCTTTCAAATGTCATTCCTATTGGTGACGACATATTTGTTTCTTCCTAAGATTATGTATTCAATCTCAACCCTATTGAAAATGTCTAATCCTATCACTCACTGTATAATTGCCTCATTTCGTAAGGTCTGTATTGATATTTTCCTTTCTACATATTTTCCCCAGTTAATCATTGTGACTGACTCTTCACATGTGCTGAAATTTACATTCAGTCTATAACCAAAACACTATTGCTACAGAACTTTTGCTCCATGTCCTATACTCACTCTATTTCCTAAACCTACTGACTACCTTCCTAATCCCACCGACTATCTCAATTTGAGTGGATGTTCTCTTCTAAAATCAATCTTCCAAGGTGTAAGGTCCTATGCCATTGATTATCGATTTATCTGAGACATCTGTGCAGAACGTAATTATAAGCTAAGTATCCCAATCAAGGGCCTAATGCCCTTCTGGGCTTCAAATCTTACCTAGATTTCTGTTTCCATACTTATATTTCACCTCTATAATCTTATAAATATCGCAGGTTCCCAATACTATTAATCATCCTTCGCAATGATTCGTAACCCAAATCAAACATGTTATTAACCCTAACCATACACTCTTCCCTCAATCTAACTTTGCAGAAGAGCAGGGACAGAGTTCGTCTTACAATACAGGAATGTAGGGTATCTTCCTCCTGCTGAGAACCTCAAATGTCCATGCAGATTTGATCCCTGGAGAAGATGTAGGCATCTATGAAGGACCTGAGAGAGCAAATGTCATCTTCCATCGCAAACAACCTTTCCAGGATGAAGGGTTGTGTCTGAATAAGCCTCTCTCTTGTTAATGTACACAAGATAGACCAAACCAGGCATGTGTGGAGAGCTGTTCCTGGGTGCCTATGGTTGATATACCATTCTAACTTGTAAAAGTGTCACAGGAAGTAAGGGCAGCCTCCATCTCATAGGACAAAGTGGTTGCCAAGGCAATGACCTCAAAGAATTCCTGAAGGAAGTAATCTCACCTCACTTTCTTGGTGATGGAACTCTCTGAACTTGGAATCCGGGAAGCCAGGCACCCAGAGCCAGTCTCAGTCCCAGTCCCAGTGGTCTTATTTTTTGGATTTACCAAGGACAGAGTCAGTCTTTCTTGGTACCTACTGAGGTGAGGATGAAAAATTGTCAGGAAAGCTCTGAAGAGGGGCCTTTCCTGAGACAGCAGGTAGTGGCTCACCGCTGGCTAGTGACAACTTCACAGATTTGGACAACGAGACCATATCTGACACAGGACAGGCGATTTCATCAGAACATAGTTTGGCCCACCAGTCAGAAGACACTCCCAATAGTCACAGAACTACTTGGGGAAGGAGCTTCCTTTGTGTGTGTGGGTGTGGGTTTGAGATTTTGTCTCATGTTCTGAGAATAGGTAGGAAAGGCGGTTTGTTTGGTTTGGAGTGAACTGTTTCTGGTAAGTCGTTTGACAAGGCCAGTGTTTCTTTGTCTGTGTATCCCACTGTGTCCGTGGTTTTAGATATTAGAAAAGAGAATGAATCATTGGATGTGTCCTGTCTAGACTCAACTTGCCCAATTTATGAATGGACTGCGGCTTGACTTATGGGTGGACAACTCCAACAATCTTCCCAAGTTCCTGTTTTCTTCCTGAATTCTGGCCACTCTCCAGAATAGGCTCATGGTTTTTTGTCCAAAATATGTACCACCTCCAAGCTCTGTGACATGGCCATGTACTGGATAGCTGAAAGAAATGGGAGCATCTCAGAAAACTCAGATATTAGTTTGACCAGGAAATTCTAAGTGAAGAAACACTGCTTTGGGCCTTTTGCTCACCAATTGTTCTGATGCCCTGAATGTCAGGAAGGTCTTTGCCTCAGGCCACACCATTGTAGAGCCTAAAGAAACAGTTTTCAAATGGAAATGAAAGGGCATCACCTGTGGCTCTTTGCTTAATTGCTTTGGAAAGGGATGTGTCTGAATCAGCCTTTTGGCCCTGTGTGAGACTGTGGCTTAGATTCTCAGCACCTGATGGATCTAAAGAAGGATCCCATGTGTGCATCCAAAACCAAAATGGTCAAAAGAGCAGTCAGTGTGAATGAAGTCTCTCGCATTCCTCTGTAAGGTTCCTGTCATCCATCATGTGAGAATAGTGAAAATTTGGTTCAAATGTGTTCCTCAAAACCCTGCAGAGGCTAACCCATAAGTGCTTGGTTTTTCTCAAGACTCCAATTCACATAAAGAATCTAAAACACACAGTCAGTAGGACTCAAATTGGAGAAGCAGTGCCATATTAATGGCAGGCCTATTTGATCACTCTTGGTTCACTGGAAGGATGTCCTGGCCACCCTTATTTTAGGCAAATGAGGGGCAAGGGAGGTTATATTGGACACTGTCTTGGGCTGCACCCCTCATGGAAACCTCCAGCCAGAGATTATGATGATTATGTAAATGGAAGAAGATGAGTGCCATGTGGAAGTGTTTTGGATTTAATTGTGGATATTTGTGTGACAGTTGGAAGACATAACAAGGTCTACCTGGGCTTGAACTCTGGTGTGATTCCCCTTATAGACTGAGTTCAGGAACTGATCTCAGAGAAGTATTGCCATGTATTGTGTTGTGATTTAAGAGGCGATGTATGAGAGTCACCCTTGGAAACTGAGATCTAGCCCCAGAGTGGCTTTCCACAGAGCACTGGGAATTTCAGCCAAGATAACACATGATTTCATTCGAAAGACTTGGCAGCCATAGTTGAGAGTGAAAACACACATGGACCTCATATTGTAGACCTTAATGGGCCTGGCTTAATGTGACCTTTTGGCCATTCTTTGGGAAGCCTTGCCTGTGAGGGTTCTCCAGAGCTTTCATTGAAATAATCTTGCTCACCATTTACTGGTTCCTGAATGAATTGAAACCCACAGTGCCTCCAAATTCATCCTTGAAAAATGTCTAAATAAATACCATGAAATTTTTGAAATTCCCATGACCAGGTGGCACTGGAGAATCTTTGGATGTCCTGTTGCTGATCATGGAAGTACCAGACAGTGCCTTGCTTGACTGGGTTTTATGAAAATTGTGTAGAACAGAGGTGCCAGAAAGTTGCAGCCTGCTGAGAAGTGGGCCTAGAGCTGTGGTGGGCAGGAGTGTGATAAAACATCTGTGTTGGAGCAATGTGGATCTTCCATTGACTTCCAAATGGCTTGTGGATTACATGAAGCAGCCAGCAGACCCTTGTAATTAAAGGCATCTTGTTATATGGAGAGAATTCAGGGCAATGTTCAGAATCAGGTTGCTATGGACAAGGATGCAATGTGGCAAGCTTTGAGGGATAGAAGCGTGGTTGGTGCGTTCTTCTGCAGACTCTGAACCACCACACATGACAGAACTCCCTCCAGCACTGTGTCTCAGTTGAACTCCTTGAATTTCATGAAGCAAATACCAAACTCCCAGTTCAGCAGCAAAAACCCCACAAAAAGTGGAGGAGGACCAAATGGCTTCACAGTCCAACGGGGAGACACTTAGCCCCCAGAGGCCACAGTTTACCTAAAAAGAAGAAAATCAACACTGCTACCTCATGTTCATTGGAAAATAAGATACCATGTCCTCCACGTCACATAGAGGCAGACCCAGCTTTGATGGTCTCACTACAAAGGAAGCCAATTCTCCTGACAACAACATATTTTTCACGTTCCCAAACTCAGAGGCAGTTGCTCTAAAAGTTTTTAGGCCAGCAGAGCTCCATGTTTGTGGAGTGTTTACCCTGTCCCTTACTTTTGGAAACTCCTCTACAACCTCCAAGGTTGTGAACTCCTGAGCATTTTCCATTCCAGATATGTATTCACTGATTTTCTATCTATTCTCCTCTAACTGTGTCTTACTTGGGGTGAAGGTAATTTCAAGGCATTGTTCTGGATGAGAGTGGGAGGATGTTTGTGTAGCATATATTTGCATACAAATTGGATTCAATTTCCAATTTTCCTTTTGAAATACTGAATCCCTGACACTAACCCATACATACTAGACTCAGAGAACTCATCCTAATATGATAGAGAAAAATAACACAAACCTATAGAAATACAAGCAGTTCATTGGAGGCATGTTGTATAGTTGGACTTGCATTTTGCATTATACAAGGTAGGAGTTATAAATCTAGTCAATGTTTAATAGAAAAAGATCTCCATGTGTTTTTAAAGTTAACAAATATGAGAATTCATGTTTCCCTTTCTCTTTAGCCTATTCACACTTGTATATTTATATGCATATATAGAATCCTACCAGGTATCACACGTACATCTTTGTGAGGTGGCTGACTTGGCAGATACAAATTGTGAGAAGAGATCACTCCTCCTAAATGCTGTTGGAACTGAAAATTCAACCTATAGGGAGCGTCCTAGTAGAACAACATTATACGTAAACTCATGTTCAGTAAAATAAATATTTTTGCATCTGTGGATGATATATATTTACTGATGAATTTCGATTGGCGTTTATATTGCTACTTTTTAATGTCTGTGAGTGTTTTGTGTGTGTGTGTGTGTGTGTGTGTGTGTGTGTACACTCTCCAGATTTTTCAAAATATGAAATATATGTGTCTAATATACACTCTCTAAATTAATTTATGTTCATGTATGTGGATTTTTAATCAACTTTTCACAAGATTATTCTCAGAAATATTCATCCACCTGAAATACATATTTGTTTCCTAGTACTGAAAACTAACTTCAGGGAATGATGCATACAAATCCTAATTATTCTACAGTAACTGACCCAGTCTAACATCAATGCAAGTAGATTCCAATGGGACATGATATGTAATTCTTTATTCATTTGTATTCGACACTTTTACATTATTATTTCTTCAGTTTTTGCACATCATAGGATATACATTTCATCCACAAGTTCACAAATTTGTAGGCATTTGTTTCAAATTTAATCACTTTTTGCTTCAGAACACATGTATTGTCAGGGTTTCTTTACTGGTATTTTCATGAGTCTTCTTTCCAAACACATTATTTCCATAGTCACTTTTGAAGCAAAACTCACACACTCTTCATCATAAACCAAAACACGAATATTACCATTAGATGTATAACTGCTTGGAATGAATGATTGTATATCAATATACGATTTCCTGTGATTTTTCAGATATTAGATCAATTCATTTTTTAAAGTTGAAAAAAGTTATATTATTCATTCACATTACGGTCTATTCATTCTTTATCTCTATATTCATAGACACAGGGTACACCTCTTTGTACCCCCGATTCTAATTTTACATCTTCAATATATTGCTTGCACAAATGGTCCAAGACATACTCATGTCACCTGATGTACATATACATTTTATCAAAGTAATATTCTGGACAAAAAAATGTAAAGGTCACATTTATGATTGTACCAAAGCCTAAATGTAAAGTGTACATGAATTACTAAAAACATCCATGTCCAGGTTGCCTAATGCTGTCAATTGTCAATCCTATTGGTGACTACATATTTGTTTCTTCCTAATTTATATATTCAAACTCAACCCTGTTGGAAATGTCTAATCCTATCACTCACTTTATACTTTGCCTGATTTCATAATGTTTCTATTGATATCTGCTTTTCAACAAATTTTCCCAAGTTGATCCTAGTGACTGACACTTCATATGTGCTGACATTTACATTCACTCTATAATCGAAACCCTATTGCTAAAGAACTTTTGGTCAAAATCCTATACTCACTCTTCTTTCTAAACCTACCGACTATCTTCCTAATCCTACCGACTATCCCTTTTTGACTGGATGTTCTCTTCTACATTCAATAAAATGTCCTATGCCATTGTATATCGAATTATCTGAGACAATTTTGCAGAGCATAATTCAAAGCTAAGTATCCCAATCAAGGGCCCAATATCCTTCTGGGCTTCAAATCATACCTAGATTTCTGTTTTCATACTTATATTTCACCTCTATATTCTTGTAAATATCGCAGGTTCCCAATAGCATTATTCATCGCACAGAATGATTCGTAACCCAAATCAAACTTGTTATTAACCCTAAACATACTCTGTTCCCTCAATCTCATTTTACAGAAGAGCAGGGACAGAGTGGTTTTTACAATACAGGAAACTTGGGGACCTTCCACCTGCTGAGAACTTCAAAGGTCCATGCAGAAATGATACCTGGAGAAGTTGTAGGCAGGTATGAAGGACCTGAGAGAGCAAAAGTCATCTTCCATGGCAAACAACCTGGTCAGGATGAAGGGATATGTATGAATCAGCCTCTCTCTTCTTATTGTAGAGAAGATGGACCAAACCAGGCCTGTGTGGAGAGCTGTTCTTGGGTGCCAATGGTTGATATACCATACTACCTTGTGAAAGTGTCACAGGAAGTAGGGGAAGGCTCCATCTCATGGGACCTTTGGAAGCAAGTGTTAGGACAAAGTCGTTGCCAAGGCAGTGACCTCATTCAGTTCCAAAAAAAGTGACATACCTCATTTCCTTGGTGATGGAACTGTCTGAACTTGGTAACCAAAAAGCCAGGCACCAAGAGGCAGTCCCAGTCCCAGTCCCAGTGGGCTCACTTGTTTGGATTTACCAAGGACAGAGTCAGTTTTCTTGGTACCTAATGATGTGAGGATGGCCAAATGCCAGGAAAGCTCTGAAGATGGACCTTTCCTGAGAAAGCAGATAGTGGTTCACCACTGGCTCCTGACAACTGCACAGAGTTGGCCAAGGAAACCAGATCTGAGAGAAGACAGACCATTTCAGGGGAACATAGTATGGCCCAACAGTCAGAGGACACTCTGGATAGTCACAGACCTACATGGGTGAAGGAGGTGCCTTTGTGGAAGTGTGTGTGGGTTTATTGTTTTGTCTCATGTTCTGAGAATAGATGGGAAAGGCGGTTTGGTTTGGAGTGGACAGTTTCTAGTAAGTTGTTTCACAAGGTGAGTGTTTCTATGTCTGTGTATCCCACTGTTTCCATTGTTGTAGACATTGGAAAAGAGAATGCATTAATGGATGTGTCCTGTCAAGTGTAAATCTTCCCATATTTCAACCTGCCCAATATATGAATGGAGTGCAGCTTGTCTTGTCGATGTGCAACACCTGCTATCTTTCTAAGTTGCTGTTTTCTTCCTGAATTCTGGCCACTCTCTAGAATAGGCTCATGGATTTGTGTTCAAAATATGTACCACCTCCAGCTCTGTGACATGGCCATGTACTGGATAGCTGAAGAGAATTGCGAGCATCTCAGAAAACTCAGATATCAGTGTGACCAGGAAAGTCTCAGTGGAGAAACCCTGCTTTGGGCCTTTTGCTTACTTATTGTTGTTTTTCACTGAATGTCAGGAAGTTCTTTGCCTCAATCCACCCCTTTGTGAAGCCTGAAGTAAACAGTTTTCAAATGGAAATGAATGGCATCACCTGTGGCTCTTTGCTTAATTGCTTTGGGGTGAATGTGTCTGAAATAGTCTCTTGGCCATGTGTGTGGCTTTGAGTTAGATTCTCAGCACCTGATGCATCTAAAGAATGATCCCATGTGTGCATCCAAAACCATAATGGCAAAAAAATCATTCATTATGGATGAAGTCTCTTGCCTTCCTCTGTTAGGTTCCTGAACTCCATCAAGTGAGAATAGGGATTCTTTGGGTCAAATGAGTTCTTCAATTCTCTGCAGAGGTGCTTGGGTTTTCGAGTAACTCCAAATCACATAAGAAATTGATACCTGAAATCAGTAGGCCTCAAATTGGAGAAACACAGAAGTATTAACGGCAGGATTATTTCATCACTCCTGGTTCACAGAAACGGTGTCCAGGCCACCCTGACTTTAGGCAAATGAGGAAAAAGCGAGCTGATTTTGGACACTGTCTTGGCTTTTCTCATGACTCCAATTCACATAAAGAATCTAGACCCCACAGTCAGAGAGCCTCAAATTGGATAAGCGGAGCAGTATTAAGGGCAGGCCTATTTGATCACTCCAGGTTCACTGGAAGGGTGCCCAGGCCACGCTGAAGTTAGGCAAAAGAGGTGCAAGAAGCTTATTTTGGACATTTTCTTGGGCTGCACAACTCATGGAAAACTCCAGGAAGAGGTTTTGATTAGTGTCTATATGGAAGAAGAATAGGGCCATGAGGGAGTATTCTGGTTTTTATTGTTTTCATTTGAGTAGCGGTTGGAAGAGTTGTCTGGGTCCACCTGGACTTGAACTCTGGTGTGATTCTCCTTATAGACTGAGTTCTGGAACTGACCTGAGAGAAGTATTGCCATGAATTGTGTTGGGATTTTAGGAGGCCAGGCATGAAGTTGCCATTGGATCCTGTGATCTAGGCACTGGTTGGCTTTTCACAGAACACTGCGAATCTCAGCCAGGATATTACATGATTTTATTCTGAAAGAATTGGCATGCATTATAGAGATTCAAAACCCACATGGACCTCGCTTTATAGACCTCAATTGGCCTCGCTTCATGTGACTTTTTGGCCACTCATTGGGTAGCCTTGCATGTGAGAGTACTCCAGAGCTTTGCCTGAAATTAGTTTCCTAACCCTTTAAGGGTTCCTGAATGAATTGAAACCCACAGTGCCTCCAACTTCATCCATGAAAAATTGCTAGATAATTACCATGAAATTTTTAAAATTCCCATGACCAGATGTCACTGAAGAACCTTTGATGTCCTGTTGATGATCATGAATATACCAGACAGGGCCTTGATTGACTGGGTTTCATGAAAATGGTGTAGAACAGAGATGCTAGTAAGTAGGAGCCTGGTGAGTAGTGGGCCTAGAGAAGTGTTATGCAAGTGAGTGATAAAACATCTGTGGTGGGGCCATGTGGATCTTCCATTGGCTTCCAAATGGCTTGAGACTGACATGGTGCAGCCATCAGACATATATACGTAAAGGCATATTTTTATATGGAGAGGTTTTAGGGCAATGTTCAGAATCATGTTGCTATTGTCAAGGGGGCAAGCTACGTGGGATAGAACCCTGGTTGGTGCATTCTCCTGGAGACCATGCCCAGCACAGCTGACAGAACTCCCTTCAGCACTGTCTCCCATTTGAACTCATTGTATTTCATGAAGCAAATACCAAACTCCCAGTGCAGCAGCAAAAAACACGACGATAATTGGAGGATGACCAAGTTGTGTCACAGTCCACACGGGGAGACACTTAGCCCTCAGTGGCCACAGTTTACCTACAAAGAGAGAATTCAGCACTGCTTCCTCATTTTTATTGGAAAATAAATAACCATGTCCTCCAGGTCACATAGAAGCAGATCGAGCTTTGATTGTCTCACTACAAATAAAGCTAAAGCTAATGAAAACAACATATATTTTAAGTGCCCAACCTCAAAGGCAGGTTCTCAAAAAGTCTTTAGGCCAGCAGAGCTCCATGTTTGTGGAGTGTTTACCCTGTCCCTTACTTTTGGAAACTCCTCTACCACATCCAAAGATATGAAATCTGGAGCATTTTCCATTCCTGATAGGTATTCACAGATTTTCTAACTCTTCTCCTCTAATTGTGTCTTACTTGGGGCGAAGGTAATGTCAAGGCATTGTTCTGGAGGAGAGTGGGAAGAATTTTCTGTAGCATATATTTGCATACACATTGGATTCAGTTTTCTATTTTCCATTCAAAATACTGAATCCCTGACTCTAACCCATACCCGACCAGACTCTGACTACTAATTCTAATATGATGGAGAAAACTAACCCAAACAGAATAGAAATACAAGCAGTTCAGAGTAGGCCTGGTGTATTGTTGGACTTGCCTTTTGCATAATACAGAGTTGGAGTTATGAATCTAGTCGATTTGTTGTTGAAATAGTTGTCCATGTATTTTTAAGGTTAACAAATATGTGAATTTTTGTCTCCCTTTCTCTGTATTCTTATATGCACATATAGATTCCTACCTGGTACCACACGTACATTCTTGTGAGGTGGCTGACTTGGCAGATACAAATTGTTAGAAGAGATCACTCCTACTAAACTTGTTGGAATTGGATATTCAACCTATGGGTGAGCTTGCTAGTTGAACAGCATTATACATAAATCCATGTTCAGTAAAATTAATATTTTTAGATCTCTGGATGATGCATATTTTATAATGAATTTTGATTGACATATATATTGCTACTTTTTTGTCTGTGTGTGTGTTTTGTATATATATATATATATATATATATATATATATATATATGTATACACTCTCCAGATTTTTCAAAATATGAAATATATGTGTCTTATATACACTCCCTAAATTCATTCATGTTTATGTATGTGGATTTATAATCAACTATTCACAAGATTATTCTGAGAAATATTCATCCACCTGAAATTTGCCTAATGATCTCAAATGTCAATCCTATTTGTGACTACATATTTGTTTCTTCCTAAGATTATATATGTAAACTCAACCCTGTCAAAATATCTAATCCTATCACTCACTTTATACTTTGCCCGTTTTCGTAATGTCTCTATTGATATCTGCTTTTCTACATATTTTCCCCAGTTCATCATTGTGACTGACTCTTCACCTGTGCTGACATTTACATTCACTCTCTAATCGAAACCCTATTGCTAAAGAACTTTTTTTTCCAATTCCTATACTCACCCTTCTTCCTAAAAGTACTGACTATCTTCCTAATGCTATAGACTATCCCTTTTTGACTGGATGTTCTCTTCTACATTCAATCATCCAAGTAAATGTGGGGCGAGCTTCAGAGGAGGAGACAACCAACAGACTATCTCATGCAACATCAAAGGGTTTTTTGGGTGTCCAGCATGCTGGGGCTCAGAGATCACTTGAATCGAGGAGATAGCCCTGAGAATAGCTTAAGTAGAGCTTATATACTTTCCCTGGAGAGGGCAGGGAGGGAATTTTATTGATGGGTCAGGGCGAGTGGGTGGTTTGCGTGCAATTGGGTGAGGGAGTACATTCTGCAGTTGCACAGTTGGGGACAGAACATTCTGGGAACAAGATTTGCAAGCATTTCTCAAGATTTCAACAGTGTTTTGTTAAGCATACAGAAAAACAAGAAGTGACAAGTACCTATTTTATTAACCTTTAATTCCCCACTTCTTCTTCTGGCTACTTTTAATCATAAAAATGATCATTGGAGGGTGTCACATTCTATGTCTGCTAGTGGGGTATTACCATAAGTTTAACTCGTCCAATTTGAGCCTGGAGAAAAGAAATTACACGGTTGAGCAAACAGGGTTTTATAGTTAGCAATAATATGAGGATTATTATTGAACCTGCCAGGTTGATAAAAACGTAGTTAACCAGGAGGAGTGTGTGAACCAATACTCAAGCCACCCTTTTCGGGCCTCTCTCTCTTGTTGATGCTCTTCAAGGTGTCTTTTAAATTTACTCATAGATTTTATTACAACTCCAGTATGATCAGCATAAAAACAACATTCTTCCCTCAATGCATCACAAAGGTCCCCTTCTCTAATAAAGAGGAGGTCCAACCCTCAACTGTTCTGTAAAACAACTTCAGAGAGAGAGGTTAAAGATTCATGCAAAGCTCTGATGGGGGTTTCTAATATCTTAGTTTTGCTCTATTGCTGCTTCTAATTGGGTCATTTGTTGTGTCCCATGGACAATGGCAGTGGCTCCTGTGCCCACCCGTGCAGCAACTCCTATTCATAATAGGATGGCTAAAGTGAGCAATACATGTTCCCAGTGGAACCGGTTGTATGCCCCCCCCATTTGATCTTCAAACGAACCTGCATCATGATAGAGCACTCTGGGAAACATCTGCACCATTTCAAAATTAATCCCATCTGTTGACCATTTCATGAAAACATAAACAATGTTTAAGTATATAGAATTATGCTGTTGTAGGGACAGACAAGGCAAGGCACCTACGATAGCACTGAAGACAGGGAAACAGTCCTATTTTGTTGCAACCGGATTCAGAGGGCATTGCTTCTGTTGTAATCAATTAATCCCCAAAACTCAAGTTTAGGTAGTTTCAGAATTTTGTACCCAGCATATAAGGATGGGGCTCAGAAGTTTACAGTCTGCAGAAGTTCAAAAAAGCAGTTTTGTTTCTGATTTTTCCTCTGTTCTGGGCAAGTTAAATTTTCAAGGACACATGGGAGGGGGAGAGCTTTTTATTCCCTTTCTTATTTTCCCCCTGCCAGCTGTTACAACGGAGCCCATTTGGTAATTTCTTTATCTTAGAAATGTAGCCATTTCTGTGAAGCCCCAGCTGAAGGCCAGAGGCCTTGTTCACATATTTTGTGAAAAACAAGTTAGGGGTTGTCTAGCTTAGAAGTACTGAGTTTTTTAGCCAGTGGCCAAGTAGAACAGGGCAATACAAAAAGAGAAAGTTTATCTACATTGAACTCTTTATAGAAACTCTATGCTGAAAGTTCTAAATTCAGCCATGGTGAAGACTTCTGGAGAAGGACATTTAAGACTTTTCTGTGGGCCTGGTACAGAGGGGGAATACGGGGAAGGTGGGGCTGAGAGAAGCTCTGAGGATCTGAGAATGTGGAAAAAGAGAGATGTAAAAGAATAATTGGAAAGGGGTTTGGGAATTTCCTAGCAACAAAACTTCAGCAGTAGAACAGGTAGAGCAGAGCAGAAAACGGGAGTGAGTATCCCAAAATTCTGTGAGGGACTTTAAATTTTAGTAACCTGTTTTCAGTGATGACAAAGCAACTTTAATGGCCATTTATATTACATCTTGGATAAGGGTCTGAGATCTCTCCTCAGCTCGTTTGAGCTTTGGGTTAGCTGGAAAGAGGACCTGGTGGGACCCGGTGAGGGCACTGACAGGAGAAGAGAGGAATGAGTCGGTGGAGGGGTACCTCAGTACCTGCTACCTCACTAGTGGGCAATTGTCTGAGAACTGGTGGAGGTTTGGGTTTCTGATCTAGTAATTGGAGGGGAGAAATCAGGTTGCTGAGGTGGGAGTGACAGCAGAGAGTCTGGAGCAGAAGGCTGAGGATAAAAATCTATTGGAGAAGCATAGTTCAGGATGTGAGTGAAGGAGGGAAAAGGCTTCACATAGGGGAATCTCCTTTCACCCTTTTGAGCACTTGCAGAAGTTAAAAAGGTCACGCAAAATTTGAGGATCTAGAGACTCCTCTGGGGGCCATTCTTTTTCTGTTTTCTACTTGGTAATATTGCCAATACTGTGTACTGAATTTGATGAAGTATTGGGGTTCCATCAGGCAGCCCCTGTATGATCACATCTCCATGAAATACAGAAGAAGTCGGCTTTTCCCCCACACAGCCGTTACTGTTTGTGGCTTTGATAGTTTGCCGGGCAAACATAGTAATCTAGGCTAGCCAACCGCATCTGGCTCGCGTGTCCCTACATCCATAATGTTTGTTTCCATTATCTATGGTACGGAAGGGATTTAATGGTATTTTAGTGGGATTTTCTTCATCAGGGATATCCCAATAAAAAAGACCTATGTCTGGGTGGAGAGATGGCCACCAGGTCCCTAAGGGGGCTGTATGCGAGATAGATTATACTTCTTTCCAGTAGGATTTGTGATCAGCCATCGCTGCTTAACAGGCTGATGAGGGTTAGGACTACTTGTGGCCAAGGGGAGAGTATATAACCTTATCCACATGGCGAATACACAATTTGAAACTGTTACCAGTCTTTTCCAGTTTCCAGAAAGATTCTGGACAAGGAGCAGGCTTGAGATGAGAGGCATGGATCCAGGAAGTGATTCTGTATACCTTTACCACTGTAGGTGTTATAAGTAACACCTGGTATGGTCCTTTTCAGCAGGGTTCCAGGGATGACACCTGATGTCATCTTACATACATGAAGTCTCTTATTTGATATGGATGTGGAATCCCCTGGTACACAGTTTGGTAGGCAGTGGCCACCTATTTTCACAGGTATCACTGAGTTCTTTCAAGAGCTTTAAGTCTGTCAACCAAGAGGGTGTGAAATGGATCCTTAGGTCTTACAGTTGGGCTTAGGACCCTTACTGGACGAGGGCCACCATAGAGAATTTCTCAGGGGGTAAGGCTACTCAAAGAAACAGAAGGATTTTTTCTTGCATGAAACATTGCATAAGTCAGGAGCATAGTCCAATCTTTTATGCTGGTCTCTAAGCTTAATTTCGTTAAGGTCTCTTTAATTGTTCTATTTATTCTTTCTACTTGTCCTGAACTCTGGGGTCTATAAGCACAATATAACTTCCAATTAATCCCCAGGTTCCTGGCTAACCCCTGACTTACCTGGGCCATGAACATCGGTCCATTATCAGATCCTATTACCGGCTTAGCTGCCTCCAATGCTAGAGAGGCTTAGTGAGAAGCAGGGGAATCACTTAGAGTGTGTTGTGTGTTAGGGGATGAGGGCAGTGGATAAGGAGGGGAAGAAGAGTTCAGTAGAGTCAAATCTTGTGACTCAGGGAGAACAGAGGGTGGAGGAGGTGGAAGAGGTGAGGGTTTGAGAGATCATGGGGGAAGGAGTATGAGCAGAGGCATGGGCAAGGAAAGGCTTCACCCATGGAGGAGGAGATTTGCAGAGGTCGGCAAAGTTAAGATATATGGCTGTTGATCAGGATGGCTATGTGGCCCTGGCTGAAAGACAATATCTCTGACTTTTTAAATTAGTGGGAAGTAGAAAGATATTTCTAGGGGCCATACGACTCCAAAATGGGCCATTCTGAGGCACAGAGATTCTGCCAGGTCTAGCGTTTTACTAAAAAAAGAAAGATACTGAGCCCTTAAGCGGACTTTGGTTCAGTGATCAAGGGTCAGGGACAGAGGCATTGAAGTGCTCTGTCCCATAATGAAAGGTACACAAACAGTAAAAGCAAAGTCACATGACACAGGTAAGACAAGACCATGAAGACAGGCAATGGACGTCCAACACTGAGACCAGGAATGCGTAGCCGGCAAAACCCGATAGGATGGGAATACCTAATCTAAAACAAAATATCACTGAGTCAATGAAGCAATTGTTCCTTGATTCTCCGAGTCCTCTGCGGGGTCCCCCATGGAGGTGCCCTATGTCTCTGTGACACGTCTCTCAGCCACCGTTGGAGAGACCCCAGGCTCTTCATCGCCAGCAATTTTGCCAAGCCCTTACATGACACCTGAAACCAGAAAGAGGCGCCTTACTTCCTCTGAGAGGAGCCCGTTGGGGGTCTCTCATCCGCCACTGCCAGAACTCTGTGGAACCTCAATATGTAAAGTTCAGGCGAGTGTCGGAGGAAGAGACTACCAAGAGACTGTCTCATGCAACAGCAAAGGGTTTTTTTGGGGTCCAGCTTGCTGGGGCTCACAGCTAACTTAAATAGATCAGAGAGCTCTGAGAACAGCTTATGCAGAGCTTACATACATTTCTTGGAGAGGGAAGGGAGGGAAGTTTACTGTTGTGTAAGGGTGAATGGGCGGTTCGCGTGACACCGAGTGAGGCAGTACATTCTGCAGTTTGGCAGTTGGGAACAGTACATTCTAGAACAAGATTAGCAAACATTTCTCAAGATTTCAACAGTGTTTTGTTAAGCATACAGAAAAACAGGAAATTACAAGTACCTATTTTATTAACCTTTCACTACCGACTATCCCTTTTTGACTGGATGTTCCTTCTACATTAATTCATGCAAGGTACAAGGACCTATGCCATTGTATATCGATTTATCTGAGACATCTCTGCAGAACGTAATTCAATGCTGCGTATCCCAATCAAGGGCCCAATGCCCTTCTGGCCTTCAAATCATACTTAGATTTCTTTTTTCATACATATATTACACCTATATATTCTTATACACATAGCAAGTTCCCAATACCATTATTCATCCAGCACAATGATTTCTAACCCAAATCAAACATGTTTTTAACCATAATCATACACTGTTCCCTCAATCTAACTTTATAGAAGAGCAGGGAAAGAGTTGATTTTACAATAAAGAAATGTAGGGAAACTTCCACCTGCTGAGAACCTCAAAGGCCCATGCAGAAATGATCCCTGGAGAAGATGTAGGCAGCTATGAAGGACCTGAGAGAGCAAAAGTCATCTTCCATGGCAAACAACCCGGTCAGGATAAAAGGTTGTGTCTGAATCAGATTCTCTTCTTAATGTAGAGAACATAGACCAAAACAGGCCTGTGTGGAGATCTATTCCTGGGTGCCTATGGTTGATATACCATTCTAACTTGTGAAAGTGTCACAGGAAGTAGGGGCAGCCTCAATCTCATGGGACCCTTGGAAGCAACAGTTACGACAAAGTGGTTGCCAAGACAGGGACCTCATTCAGTTCAGGAAGGAAATGACCTCACCTCACTTCCCTGGTGATGGAACTTTCTGAACTTTGGATCCAGGAAGCCAGGCACACAGAGCCAGTCCCAGTCCCCATCCCTGTGGTCTCACTTATTTGAATTTACCAAGGACAGTCAGTCTTTCTTGGTACCTTCAGACGTGAGAAGAACAAATGCCAGGAAAGCTCGGAAGCGTTGCTTTTCTTGAGAAAGCAGTTAGTGGCTCACCGTTGGCTCCTGAGAAGGTCCCAGAGTTTGCCAAGGAGACCAGATCTGAGACAGGACAGGCTATTTTGGGGGAACATATTATGGCCTACAAGTCAGAGGACACTCCGGATAGTCAATGACCTAATTGGGGGAAGAAGGTGCCTTTGTGGGTTTGGTTGTGGGTTTGTGGTTTTGTCTCATTTTCTGAGAATAGGTAGGAAAGTCAGTTTGTTTCGTTGGAAGTGGACTGTTTCTAGTAAGTCGTTTAACATGGCGAGTGTTTCTCTGTCTGTGTATCTCACTGTGTCCGTGGTTGTAGACATTAGAAAAGAGAATTCATGAATGGATGTGTCTTGTCTAGTAGAAAGCTTCTCAGCATTCATATTGACCCATTTATGAATGGATTGTAGCTTGCCTTATTGATGTGCAACACCTGCTATCTTCCTAAGTTCCTGTTTTCTTCCTGAATTCCGGCCAATCTCAAGAATAGGCCTATGGTTTTGTGTCCAAGATCTTTACCACCTCAAAGCTCTGTGACATAACAATGTACTGGATAGCTGTAGGGAATGGGGAGCATCTCAGAAAACTCAGATATCAGTGTGACCAGGAAAGTCTCAGTGGAGAAACCCTGCTTTGGGCCTTTTGCTTACCAATTGTTCTGTTGCCCTGAATGTCAGGAAGGTCTTTGCCTCTGGCCAACCCTTTTTGAAGCCTGAAGAAAACAGTTTTCAAATGGAAATGATTGGGCATACCTGTGGCTCTTTTCTTAAGTGCTTTGAAAAGGGATGTGTCTGAATCAGCCCCCTGGCCCTGTGTGTGGCTGTGACTTAGATTCTCAGCACCTGATGGATCTAAAGAAAGTTCCCATGTTTGCATCCAAATGAAAAATGGCCAAAAGAGCAGTCATTGGGATGAAGTCTCTTGACTTTCTCTGTAAGGTTCCTGAACTCCATCAAGTGAAAATAGGGATCCTTTGGGTCAAATGAGTTCTTCAAAACCTGCAGAGGCTAGCCCATAGGTGTTTGGTTTTATCATGACTAAAATTCACATAAAGAATCTAAACCCCACAGTCAGTAGGCCTCAAATTGGAGAATTGGAGCGGTATTAATGGCAGGCCTATTTGATCACTCCTGGTTCACAGGATGGGTGTCCAGGCCACCTTGACTTTAGGCAAATGAGGGTCAAAGGAGCTTATTTTGGACACTGTCTTGGTCTGCGCCCCTCATTTAAACATCCAGCCAAATTATGATGAGTGTCAATATGGAAGAAGATGAGGGCCATATGGGAGTGTTCTTGTTTTAATTGTGGTAATTTGTGTGGTAGTTGGAAGAGATGACTGGGATCACCTGGGCTTGAACTCTGGTGTGATTCCCCTTAAAGAATGAGTTCTGGATCTGACCTCAGAGAAGTATTGCCATGAATTCTCTTGGGATTTTACTAGGCCACGCGTGAGAATCGCCTTTGGAAACTGAGATCTAGGCCCAGGATGGCTTTCCACGGAGCTCGGGGATTCTGAGCCAGGATATCACATGATTTACTTCTTGAAGACTTGGCAGCCCTAGTTGAGAGTCCAAACACATATGGACCTCACATTGTAGACCACAATGTGTCTGGATTCATGTGACCTTTTTGCCAGTCTTTTGGAAGGCTTTTCTGTGAGTGTTCTCCAGAGCTTTCATTGAAATGAGCTTCCTCACCATTTAATGGTTCCTGAATTAATTGAAACCCACAGTGCCTCTAACTTCATTTTTGAAATATGACTAGATTAATACCATGAAATTTCTGAAATTCCCATGACCAGGTGGCACTGGATAAACTTTGGATTTCCTGCTGCTGATCATGAGTGTACCAAAGAGTGCCTTGATTGACTGGGTTTCGTGAAAATGGTGTAGAACAGAGATGCCAGTAATTTGGAGCCTGCTGAGTAGTGGGCGTAGAGAAGTGGACTGTAGGTGTGTAAATAAATATTTTTGGTAGGACCACCTGGATCTTCCATTGGCTTTGAAAGACTTGCGACTGACATGGTGCAGGCAGCAGACCTTTATATGTAAAGGCATCTTGTCATATGGAGAGGTTTCAGGGCAATGTTCAGAATCAGGTTGCTATAGTCAAGGGGAAAGCTATGTAGGATCGAAGCCTGGTTCGTACATTCTCTTTGCGACCCTGACCAACCACACATGACAGAACTCCTCCAGCATTTTTATCCCAGTTGAACTCCTTGTATTTCGTGAAGCAAGTACCAAACTCCCAGTGCAGCAGTAAGAAACACCCTGGAAAGTGGAGGATCACCAAATGGCTTCACAGTCCACATGGGAGACACTTCAGCCCAGTGGCCTCAGTTTACCTACAAAGAGAGAATTCAGCACCGCTGCCTCATGATCATTGGAAAATAAGAAACCATGTTCTCCAGGTAACATAGATGCAGACCCAGATTTCATGGTGTCACTACAAACGAAGCTAAATCTCCTGACAATTACATATATTTCTTGTTCCCAACCTCAGAGGAAGTTTCTCAAGAAGTCTTTAGGCCAGCACAGCTCTTTGTTTCTGGATTGTTTACTCTCTCCCTTACTTTTGGAAACTGTTCTACCACCTCCAGTGTTGTGAACTCCTGAGCATTTTCCATTCCACATAAATTCACAGATTTTCTAACTCCTCTCCTCTAATTGTGTCTTACTTTTAGCGATGGTTATGTCAAGGCATTGTTCTGGATGAGAGAGGGAAGATTTATGAGTATCACATTTTTGCATACACATTAGATTAATTTTCCTTTTTTCCATTTGAAATACTGAATCCCTGACACTAACCCATACCCTACTAGACTCTGACTACTAATCCTAATATCATGGAGAGAAAGAAACCTAACCGAATAGAAATACAGGCCTTTCATAGGAAGCATGGTGTATACTTCTATTTGCCTTCTGCATTATCAAGAGTATGTGTTTTAAATCTAGACAACTTTTCATTGTAATATTTCTCCATGATTTTTTAAAATTATCACATATATAAATTCCTGTCTCCCTTTCTCTGTATCCTATTCAGCACATGTATTTTTTTATGCATATATATAATATCCTACCTGGTATCACACGGACATTCTTTTGAGCTCCCTGACTTTGGAATATAAAATTGTGAGAACAGATGACTCTCCCTAAATAATGATGGAACTGAAAATTCAACCTATGGGTGAGCTTCCTAGTGAAAAACACTATACATAAATCCATGTTCAGTAAAATGAATATTTTTGGATACGTGGATGAATTATATTTCATGATGAATTTCGATTGGCATATATATTGCTAAATATTAATGTGTGTGTGTGTGTGTATGTGTGCATGTGTGTGTGTGTGTGTGTGTGTGTGTTTGTGTATTATTTTTAAATCTGGAAAAAAAAAAAAAAATATATATATATATATATATATATTTTTTTTTTCCCTCCAGATTTTAAAAAAATATGAAAAATATGTGTCTTAATATACACTCCCTAAATTCATTTATATTCATGTATGTGGGTTCAAAATCCAATCTTTACAAGATTATTTTCAGCAATATTTATATTCCTGTAATACATATTTGTTTCCTACTACTGAAAACTAAGTTCAGTAGGTGGTGCATACAAATCCTAATATTTCTACAGTACCTGACCCAGTTTAACATCAATGCAAGTAGATTGCTATGGGACATGATGTGTATTTTGAAGTTCATTTTTATTCAACACTGGTATATTACTATTTTATCTGTTTATGGACATCATAGGATATATTTTTTCATCCACAACTTCACAAAATTATAGGCATTTGGTTCACATTCATTTACTTATACTTAAGAACAAATGTATTCCTCCATGTTTCTTTACTGGTCTTTTCACTAGACTTCTTTCTAAACACATTATTTTTGATTCCATAATCATTTTTGAAGCAATACTCACCCTTCACGATAAACCGTAACCCTAATATTACCATTACATATATAACTGGTTGGAATGATTGTATATATATCAATATAAGATTTCCAATATATTTTCAGATGCAAACTCAATCCATTATTTAAAGTTGGAACTAGTTATATACTTTATCACAATATGGTCTATTCATGCAACATCTCAATAATCATCAACACAAGGTACACCTATTTGTATCACCAGTACTAATATATAAGTTTCCAGAATATTACTCCCCATAATGGTGGAAGAAATACTCATGTCACCTTATCTACATATAAAATTTATCACGGTAGTATTCTGGACACAAAATGCAAAGGTCACACATATGATTGTACCAAAGCCTAAATGGAAAGTGACCATGGATTACTAAAAACATCCATGTCCAGGGTGCCTAATGCTCTCAAATGTCAATCCTATTGATTACTACATATTTGTTTCTTCCTAAGATTATATATTCAACCTCAAGCCTGTTGAAAATGTCTAATCCTATCACTCACTTTATACTTTGCCTGATTTCCTAATCTTTCTATTGATATCTGCTTTCCTACATATTTTTCCCAGTTCATCATTGTGACTGTCTCTTCACATGTGCTGACATTTACATTCACTCTCTAACTGAAACCCTATTGATAAAGAACTTTTGGTCCAACTCCTAGAGTCACTCTTCTTCCTAAACCTACTGACTATCTTCCTAATCCTACAGACTATCCCTTTTTGACTGGATGTTCTCTTCTACATTCAATCATCCGAGGTACACGGTCCTATGCCATTGTATATCGATTTATCTGAGACCTCGGTGCAGAACATAATTCAAGCTAAGTATACCAATCAAGGGTTCTGTTGCACTGAATGTCAGGAAGGTCTTTGCCTCAGGCCACCCCTTTGTGAAGCCTGAAGAAAAAATTTTCAAATGGAAATAAATGGACATCACCTGTGGCTCTTTGCTTAATTGCTTTGGAAAGGGATTTGTCTGAATCTGCCTCTTGGCCCTGTGTGAGGCTGTGGCTTAGATTCTCAGCACCTAATGGATCTAAAGAAAGATCCCATGTGTGCATTCAAAACCAAAATGGCAAAAAGAGCAGTCATTGTGGATGAAGATTCTTGCCTTTCTCTGTTAGGTTCCTGACCCCCTTCAAGTGAGAATAGGGATCTTCTTTGTCAAATGAATTCTTCAATGCTCTGCAGATATGCTTGGGTTTTCTCATGACTCCAAATCACATAAAAAATCTATACCTGACATTCAGTAAGCCTCAAATTATAGAAACAGAGCGGAATTAATGGCAGGCCTTTTTGATCACTCCTGGTTCACAGGAAGGGTGTCCAGGCCACCCTGACTTTAGGGAAATTAGAGGCAAGGGAGCTTATTCTGGAAACTGTCTTTGGTTGCAACCCTCATGAAAACTTCCATCCAGAACTTTTGATGAGGGTCTTTATGGACGAAGATGAGGGCCATGTGGGAGTTTTTTTGTTCTAATTGTGGTCATTTGTGTGGGGGTTGGAAGAGATGACTTGGTCCACCTGGGCTTGAACTCTGGTGTGATTTCCCTTAGAGCCTGAGTTCTGGAACGTACCTCATAGAAGTATTGAAATGAATTGTGTTGGTTTTTAGGAGGCCACGCATGAATGTCACCCTTTGAAACTGAGATCTAGGCCCAAGGTGGCTTTCCACAGACCAATGGGAATCTCAGCCAGGAAATCACATGATTTTATTCTGAAAGACTTTGCAGCCATTGTTGGCCCTCGGAAGCAAGAAGGAGTGGCCATACTCATATCGATTAAAATCAACTTAAACCTAAGTTAATCAAAAGTGATAAAGAAGGACACTATATACTGTTAAAAGGCACCATTAACCAACAAGACATAACAATTATCAATTTGTATGCATCAAACAATGGTGGTGCAAAGTCATAAAACAAACTCTCCTCAACTTCAAGAGTCATATAGGCTATAACACAATAATTACGGGTGACTTCAGCACACAACTCTCGGCATTGGACAGATCCTCTAGAGAAAATCTGAATTAAGAAACTATAGAACTTAATAGAACAATCAATAACCTAGACTTAACCAACATATATAGAATATATCAAACATCATAAAGTGGATACATGTTCTTCTCAGCAGCACATTGGTCCTACTCAAATATAGACCATATATTATGCCATATGGAAACTCTTAGTAAATATAAAAGTATGGAGATAATACCATGCACCATATCTGATCATAATGGAATGAAACTTGAAATTAATGATTGAAGAAGGAAGGAAAAATTCTACATCACATGGAAAATCAACAATATGTTACTGAATGATCAATGGGTTACAGAAGACATAAAGGAGGAGATAAAAAATTTCTTAGAGACAAATGACAATACAGACAAAACATACCGGATTCTATGGAAAACAATGAAAGCAGTTTTAAGAGGGAAATTCATTTCTTGGAATTCTTTCCTCAAAAAAAAAGAAAAAAACAACAAATAAATGATCTCACACTACATCTCAAAAACCTAGAAAAAAAAAAGCAAAACAACAAATGTAGTAGAAGACAAGAAATAATTAAAATTAGAGGAGAAATCAACAAAATTGAAACAAAAAAATTGAAAAAATAAAAGTTGGTTCTTTGAAAATAAATTAAATCGACAGGGCCTTAGCCATGCTAATGAAGAGAAGTAGAGAGAGAACTCAAATTACTAACATATGGGATAAAAAAGGCAACATCACAACAGACACTACAGAAATTCAGATGATAATTAGAAAGTATTTTGAAACCCCATATTCCAATAAAACAGAAGATAATGAAGATATTGATAAATTTCTTATGTCATATAATCTGCCAAGTTTGAGTCCGGAAGACTCACACAATTTAAATAGACCAATAACAAACGAAGAAATAGAAGAAACCTTCAAAAGACTACCAACCAAAAAAAGCCCTGGAGCAGATGGTTATACAGCAGAGTTCTACAAAACGTTCAAAGATGAATTAATACCAATACTTTTCAAGCTATTTCAAAAAATAGAAAAAGAAGGAGTTCTTCCAAATTCATTCTATGAGGCCAACATCACCCTGATCCCAAAACCAGACAAAGACACTTCAAAGAAAGAAAACTACAAACCAATATCTCTAATAAACTTGGATGCAAAAATTCTCAATAAAATTCTGGCAAATAAAAAACAAAAGCATATAAAAAAATTGTGCTTCATGATCAAGAGGGATTCATCCCAGGGATGCAAGGCTGGTTCAATATACGGAAATCAATAAATGTAATCCATCACATCAATAGACTTAAAGAGAAGAACCATATGATCATCTCGATAGATGCAAAAAAAGCATTCTACAAAGCACAGCATCCCTTTTTCTTTAAAACTCTATAAAACACTAGGAATAACAGGAACTTACCTCAACATGGTAATAGCTATATATGCTAAACCTCAGGCTAGCATCATCCTAAATGGAGAAAAACTGAAGGCATTCCCTCTAAAATTTGCAACAAGACAGCGATGCCCTCTATCACCACTTCTATTTAATTTAGTTCTTGAAATACTATCCAGAGAAATGATACAGACAAAGGAAATTAAAGGCATAAAAATAGGAAAAGAAGAACTTAAATTATCGCTATTTGTGGATGACATGATAATATATTTAACAGACCCAAAAGGGTCTACAAAGAAACTGCTAGAGTTAATAAATGAATTCAGCAAATTGGCAGGATATAAAATCAACACGCATAAATCAAAGGCATTCCTGTATATCAGCAACAAAACTTCTGAAATGGAAATGAGGAAAACCACTCCATTTACAGTATACTCAAAGAAAATAAAAAACTTGGGAATCAACCTAACCAAAGAGGTGAAAGATTTATACAATGAAAACTACAGAACCCTAAAGAGAGAGATAGAAGAAGATGTTAGAGGATGGAAAAATATGCCCTGTACATGGATAGGCAGAAATAACATCATCAAAATGGCCATATTACCCAAAGTTCTCTACAGGTTTAATGCAATGCCAATCAAAAACCCAATGGCATTTCTTGTAGAAATAGATAAAGTAATCATGAATTTCTTATGGAACAACAAAAGACCCAGAATAGTGAAAGCAATTCTAAGCAGGAAGTGTGAATCCAGAGTTCAAACTGTACTACAAAGCAATAGTAACAAAAACAGTGTGGTACTGGTATCAAAACAGGCAGATGGACCAATGGTACAGAATAGAGGACACAGAGACATATCCACAAAATTACAACTTTCTTATATTTGAAAAGGGGCCTAAAAGCATGCAATGTAAGAAGGATAGCATCTTCAACAAATGGTGCAGGGACAATTGGAAATTCATATGCAACAAAATGAAACGGAATCCCTTTCTCTCACAATGCATAAAAGTTAACTCAAAATGGATCAAGGAGCCAGATATAAAATCAGAGACACTGCGTCTGATAGAAGAAAAAGTTGGCTACGATGTACATACTGTGGAGTTGGGCTCCAAATTCCTTAATAGGACACCCATAGCCCAAGAGTTCATAAAAAGAATAAACAAATGGGACTTACTTAATCTAAAAAAGTTTTTTCTCAGCAAGAGAAACAATAAGAGAGTTAAATAGAGAGCCTACATCCTGGGAACAAATTTTTACCCCTTATACTTCAGATAGAGCCCTAATATCTAGAATATACAAAGAACTCAAAACAATTAAACAATGAGATAACAAATAACCCAATCAACAATGGGCCAAGGATCTTAACAGACACTTCACAGAGGATGACATACAATCAATCAACAAGTACATGAAAAAATGCTCACCATCTGTAGCAGTCAGAGAAATGCAATCAAAACCACCCTAAGATACCATCTCACTCCAGTAAGATTGGCAGCCATTATGAAGTCGAACAACAATAAGTGTTGGTGAGGATGTGGGGTAAAGGGTACACTTGTACACTGCTTGTGGGCCTGCAAATTGGAGAGTCCAATATGGAAAGCAGTATGGAGATTCCTGGGAAAGCTGGGAATGGAACCACCATTTGCCTGAGATATCGCCCTTCTCAGACTATTCCCTGAGGATCTTAATAGAGAGCAGTATAAGGATACTGCCACATCGATGATCATAGCGGCACAATTCACAATAACTAGACTGTGGAACCAAACTAGATGCCCTTCAATAGACGAATGGATAATAAAAATGTGGCATCTATACACAATGGAGTATTACACAGCACTGAAAATGACAAAATCATAGAATTTGCAGGGAAATGAATGGCATTAGAATAGATTATGCTAAGCGAAGCTATCCAATCCTTAAAAAACAAATGCCAAATGTTTCCTTAAATATAGAGAGAGCAAATAAGAACAGAACAGGGAGGAAGAACATGAGAAAAATATTAAAACTAAACAGAGATGAGTGGGGGGAGAGAAAGGGAGAGAGAAGGAAAATTATATGGAAACGGTAGGAGACTACTCAATGTTACACAATATTACATATAAGAGGTTGTGAGGCTAAAGAGGGGAAAACAAGGGAGAGAATTAAACAACAGCAGATGAGGTAGAGAGGGAAGATGGGAGGGGAGGGGGAATAGTAGGGGATAGGAAAGGTAGCAGAATTCAACAATAACTAGTATGCTATTATGTAAAAACGTGAGTGTGTAACTGATGTGATTCTGCGATTTGTATTTGGGGTAAAAATGGGAGTTCATAACCAAATTAAGTCAAATGTATGAAAGATGATATATCATGAGCTTTATAATGTTTTGAACAACCAAAAAAAAAGAATTGAATTTCCAATATTTGAGTCATATAACAACTTTATTTTTTAATAAAATTGTCTTTTATTTGTTATCTTACTTGCTGGTATCTGCCTTTCAGTTTTAAAAAACTATGTGCTTTAGCCATTCATCCATGTAGTATGTATCAGAAAATTTTGAGTGTCTCCATATAACCAGATTGGCAAGGCATCAAGGTTTCCTTCACAAACAAGGTGAAGGCTTTGCCATTAGAAATTTAATATTCTGCAAAACAATTTTTTTTAACTTTCCAATTAAATTTCCAAAAAAATTTAGAAAAAAAAAAGAATCTAAACCCCACAGTAAGAATGCCTCAAAGTGGAGAAGTGGAGCATTTATGGCAGGCCTATTTGATCACTGCTGGTTCACAGGAAGCGTGTCCAATCAACCCTGATGTTAGTCAAATGAGGGGCAAGGGAGCTTATTTTGGGCACTGGTTTGGATGTGCCCCTCATGGAAAACTCCATCCAGAGGTTATGATGTATGTTTATATGGAAAAAGATGAGGGCCATGTGGGAGTGTTTTGGTTTTAATTGTGGTCATTTGTGTGGTAGTTGGAAGAGATGACTGGGTCCACCTGGGCTTGAACTCTGGTGTGATTCCCCTTAGAGAATGAGATTTGGAACTGACTTCAGAGAAGTATTGCCATGAATGTTGTTGGGATTTCAGGTAGCCACGCATGAGAGTCGCCCTTGGAAACTGAGATCTTGGCCCAGAGAGGCTTTCCAGAGAGCACTGGGAATCTCAGCTAGGATATCACAGGTTTTATTCTGAAATACCTGGCAGCCATCGTTGAGAGTCAAAACACACATGGACCTCACATTGGAGACCTCAATGGGCCTGGCTTCATGTGACAATTTGGCCACTCTTTGGGAAGCCTTGCCTGTGAGAGATCTCCAGATCCTTCATTAAAATGAGCTTCCTCAACATTTAATGGATCCTGAATGAATTGAAACCCACAGTACCAACAACTTCATCTGTGAAAAATAGTTAGATAAATACCATGAATTTTTAGAAATTCTCATGACCACGTGGCACTGGAGAACCTTTGGATGTCCTGTTGCTGATCATGAGTATACCAGACAGTGCCTTGATTGACTAGGTATCATGAAAATGGTGTAGAACAGAGATGCCAGTAAGTTGGAGCCTGATATGTAGTGGGCCTAGAGCAGTGGTGTGCAGGGGTGTGATAAAACATCTGTGGTGGGGCCTGTGGATCTGCCATTGACTTTCAAATGCCTTGACACAGACACGGTGCAGCCAGCAGACCCTTCTATATAAAGGCATCTTGTTATATGGAGATTTTTCACGGCTATGTTTAGAATCAGGTTGCTATGGTCAAGGGGCAAGCTATGTGGGATAGAAGCCTAGTTGGTGCATTCTCATGCAGACACTGACCCACCACACGTGACAGAACTCCCTCCAGCACTGTGTCCCACTTGAACTCCTTGTATTTCGTGAAGCAAATACCAAACTCCCAGTGCAGCAGCAAGAAACACAATGAAAAGTCGAGGATGACCAAATGGCTTCACAGTCCACATGGGGTGACACTTAGCCCCCGTGGCCACAATTTAGCTACAAAGAGAGAATTTAGCACTGCTGCCTCATGTTCATTGGAAAATAAGAAACCATGTCCTCCTGGTCACATAGATGCAGACCTAGCTTTGATGGTCTCACTACATCGGAAGTTAAAGCTCCTGACAACAACATATATTTCAAGTGCCCAAGCTCAGAGGCAATTTCTCAAGAAGTGTTTAGGCCAGCAGATCTCCATGTTTGTGGAGTGTTTACCATGTCACTTACTTTTGGAAACTGCTCTATCAACTCCAAGGTTGTGAACTCCTGAGCATTTTCCATTCTAAATATATATTCACAGATTTTCTAACTCTTCTCCTCTAATTCTGACTTACTTGGGGCAAAGGGAATGTCAAGTCATTGTTCTGGATGAGAGAGGGAAGATTGTTTTGTAGCACATTTTTGCATACACATTGGATTCATTTTCCAATTTTCTGTTTGAAATACTGAATCCCTGACACTAACCCATACCCTACTAAACTCTGACTACTAATCCTAATATAATGGAGAAAAATAACCCAAACAGAATAGAAATACAAGCATTTCAGAAGAAGCATGGTGTATAGTTGGAATTACCTTTTGCATGATATAAGGTAGGAGTTATAAATCTAGTCAATTATTTGTTGAAATAATTTTCCATGTGTTTTTAAAGTTAAGAAAAATGTGAATTCCTGTCTCCCTTTCTCTGTAGCCTATTAAGCAAATGTATTTTTACATGCACAAATAGAATCCTACCTGGTTTCACATATACATTCTTGTGAGGTGGCTGACTTGGCAGATACAAATTGTGAGAAGAGATCACTCCTCCTAAATGCTGTCTTAACTGAAAATTCAACCCATGGGTGAGCTTCCTAGATGAACAACACTATACACATATTCATGTTCAGTAAAATGAATATTTTGGGATATGCGGATGAGTTATTTTTCATGATGAATTTCAATTGGCATATATATTGCTACATTATAATGTGTGTGTTTGTGTGTCTATATATACATTATATATATATTCTCCAGATTTACCAAAATATGAAATATATGTGTCTTCTTATACACCGCCTGAATTCATTCATATTCATATATGTGGATTTATAATCAACTTTTAAAAAGTTTATTCTCAGAAATATACATCCACTGAAATAAATATTTGTTTCCTAGTACTGAAAACTAACTTCAGGGATGGGTGCTTACAAATCCTAATATTTCTACAGTAACTGACCAAGTTTAACATCAATGCAAGTAGATTCCTATTGGATATGATGTGTTTATTAAAGTTCATTTTAATCAAACCTGGTACGTTATTATTTCTTCAGTTTATAGACATCATAAATTATATCCTTTCATTCACAAGTTCACAAATTTATAAACATTTGGTTCACTTTCAATCACTTCCTTTTTCAGAACACTTATATTTCTCCATGTTTCTTGACTGGTCCTTTCACTAGACTTCTTTCTAAAGACATTATTTTCGATTCCATAATCATTTTTGAAGCAAAACTCACACACTATTTATGATAAACAGTAACCCTAATATAACCATTAGATATATAAGTGGTTGGAATGAATGTATGTATATCAATAAATGATTTCCTCTATTTTTTCAGATATCAATACAATCCATTATTTAAATTTGGAACCAGTCATATAATTTATTCACAGTATGGTCTATTAATGCATCATCTCTATATTCATCAACACAGGGTAAGCCGATTAGTATCCCCAGTACTAATTTATATCTTTTCAAAATATTTCCCCCAGAAATGGTGGAAGAAATACTCATGTCACCTGATCTTCATATACATATTATCACAGTAATATTCTGGACACAAAATGCGAAGGTCACCCTTATGATTGTACCAAAGCCTCAATGGAATGTGAACATGGATTACTAAATATATCCATGTCCAGGTTGACTAATGCTCTCAAATGTCAATCTTATTGGTGACTACAAATTGGTTTCTTCTTAAGATTATGTATTCAACCTCAACCCTGTTGAAAATGTCTAATCCTATCACGTTATACTTTGCCTGATTTCCTAATGTCTCTATTGATGTCTGCTTTCCTACATATTTTCCCCAGTTCATTATTGTGCCTGACTCTTCACATATGGTGTCATTTATATTCACTCTCTAACCAAAACCCTATTGCTAAAGAACATTTGGTCCAAATCCTAGACTCACTCTTCCTTCTAAACCTACTGACTATCTTCCTAATCCTACACACAATCCCTTTTTGACTGGATGATCTCTTCTACATTTAATCATCTGAGGTACAGGGTCTTATGCCATTGTATATCAATTTAACTGAGACCTCGGTGCAAAACATAACTCAAGCTAAGGATCCCAATCAAGGGTCCAAATCCTTCTGGGCTTCAAATATTACCTAGATTTCTGTTTTCATACTTATGTTCTACCTCTATATTCTTATAAATATCGCTGGTTCCCAATACCATTATTCATCCAGCTGAATGATTTCCAACCCAAATCGAACATGCTATTAATCCTAACCATACAATGTTCTCTCAATCTCACTTTACAGAAGAGCAGGGACAAAGTTGGTATTACAATACAGGAAGTTAGGAGATCTTCCAACTGCTTAGTACCTCAAAATCCATGCAGAAATGATCCCTGGAGAAGATGCAGGCAGCTATGAAGGACCTGAGAGAACAAAAGTCATATTCCATGGCAAAAAACATGGTCAGGATGAAAAGATGTGTCTGAGTCCGCCTCTCTATTCTTTATGTAGGGAAGATGGACCAAACCAGGCCTGTGTGGAGAGCTGTTCCCAGGTGACTATGGTTTCTATACCATTCTAACATGAGAAAGTATCACAGGAAGTAGGGCAGCCTCCATGTCAGGAGACAATAGGAAGAAACTGTTAGGACAAAGTGGTGGCCAAGACAGTGACCTCATTCATTTTCTGAAGGTAGTGACCTCACCTCACTTCCTTGGTGATGGAGGTCTCTGAATTTTGTGATCCAGGAAGCAAGGCACCCTGAGCCAGTCCCAGTCCCAGTCGCAGTGGGCCCATTTCTTTGGATTTTCCAGGAACAGAGTCAGTCTTTCTTGGTACCTACTGATGTAAGGGTTGCCAAATACGAAGAAAGCTCTGAAGAGGGGTCTTTCCAGAGAGGATAGGAATTGGCTCACCACTGCGTCCTTACAACTTCACAGATTTGACCAAGGAGACCAGATCTGAGACAGAAAGGCCATTTCTGGGGAACATTGTATGTCCTACCAGTCAGAGGACATTCCAGATAGTCACAGACCTACTTGGAAGAAGGAGGTGCATTAGTGGGTGTTGGTTTGTGTTTGTGGTTTTTTCACATGATCTGAGAATAGGTAAAAAAGGAGGTTTGTTTGGTTTGGAGTGGACTGTTTCTAGTAAGTCATTTGACAAGGAGACTGTTTCTGTGTCTGTGTATCCCATTGTGTTTTTCTTTGTAGATATTAGAAAAGAAAATAGCTCATTGGGTGTGTCCTGTCTAGTAGAAAACTTCCCAGTATGCATCCTTCCCAATTAATGAATGGACTGAGGCTTGCCTCATCCATGGGCAACACCTGCTATCTACCTAAGTTCTCATCTTTTTCCTGAATTCTGGCCACTCTCAAGATTAGTATCATGTATTTTTGTACAAGATACGTACCACCTCCAAGCTCTGTGACATGGCCATGTACTGGATAGCTGAAGAGAATGGCGAGCATCTCAGAAAACTCACATATCAGAGTAACCAGGAAAGTCTCCTAGGAGAAACCCTGCTTGGGGGCTTTTGATTACCTATTGTTCTGTTGCTCTGAATGTCAGAAAGGTCTTTGCCTCAGGCCAAACCTTAGTGAAGCCTGAAGGAAAGAGTTTTCAAATGGAAATGAATGGGAATCACCTGTGGCTTTTTACTTTATTGCTTTGGAAAAAGATTTGTCTGAATCAGCCTCTTGGCCCTGTGTGAGCCTGTGGTTTAGATTTTCAGCACCTGATGGGTCTAGAGAAAGATCCCATGTGGGCATTCAAAACCAAAATGGAAAAAAGATCAGTCATTTTGGATGAAGCCTCTCGCCTTCCTCTGTAATATTTCTGACCTCCATCAAGTGAGAATAGGGATCATTTGTGTCAAATGAGTTCTTCAAAGCCCTGCAGAGGCTAGACAATAGGTGCTTGCACTTTCTCATGACTCCAATTCACACAAAGAATCTATACCCCACAGTCAGTAGGCCTCAAATTTGAGAAGTGGAGCAGTATTAACAGCAGTCCTATATGATCACTTCTGTTTCACAGGAATGTTGTCCAGGCCACCCTGACTTTAGGCAAATGAGGGGCAAGGGAGATTATTTTTGAAACTGTCTTGGGCTGTGCCCCTCATGGAAACCTCCAGCTAGAGTTTATGATTAGTGTCTATATAAAAGAAGAAGAGGGCCCTGTGGGAGTGTTTTGGTTTTAATTGTCATCATTTGTGTGGCAATTGGAAGAGATGCCTGGGTCCACCTGGGCTTGAACTCTGTTGTGATTCCCCTTAGAGACTGAGTTGTGGAACTGAACTCAGAGAAGTATTGCCATGAATTGTGTTGGGATTTTTGGAGGCCACGCATGAGATTCGCCATTGGAAACTGAGATCTAGGCCCAGGGTGACTTTCCACAGAGCACTGGGAATCTCAGCCAGGATATCACAAGATTTTATTTTGAAAGATTGTCAGCCATAGTTGAGAGTCAAAACACACATGGAATTCACATTGTAGACCTCAATGGGCCTGGCTTCGTGTGACCTTTTGCCCACTCTTTGGGAAGCCTTGCCTGTGAAAGTTCTCCAGAGATTTCATTGAAATGAGATTCCTCACCTTTTAATGGTTCCTGTATAAATTAAATCCCACAGTGCCTCCAACTTCATTATTGAAAAATATCTACATAAATACCATGAATTTTTTGAAATTACTATGACCAGGTTGCACTGGAGAACCTCTGAATGTCCTGTTCCTGATCATGATTGTACCAGACAGTGCCTTGATTGACTGGGTTTCATGAAAAAAGTGTAGAACATAGATGCCAGAAAGTTGGAGCCTGCAGACTAGTGGGCCTAGAGCAGAGGAGTGTAGGTGTGTGAAAAAAACATTTGTGGTGGGGCCACGTGGATCTGCCATTGGCTTAGAAAGACTTGTGACTGACATGGTACAGCCAGCAGACCCTTCTATGTAAGGGCATCTTGTTATATGGAGAGGATTCCTGCCAAAGGTCAGAATCAGGTTGCTATTGTCAAGTTGAAAAGCTATGTGGGATTGAAGCCTCACTGATGCATTTTACTAACCCACCACACGTGAGAGTACATCCTCCAGCACTGTGTCCCAGTAGAACTCCTTGTATTTCGTGAAGCCAATACCAAACTCACAGTGCAGCAGTAAAAAACACCACGAAAGTGGATAATGACCAAATGGCTCTACAGACAACACAGTTAGATACTTAGACCCCAGTGGCCAAAGTTTACCTACAAAGAGAGAATTCAGCACTGCTGCCTCATGTTCACTAGAAAACAAAAAACCATGTCATCCAGGTCACATAGATGGAGACCCAGAATTGATGGTCTCACTACAAAGGAAGCTAAAACTCCTGACAACAATATATATTTTAACTGCCCGACCTCAGAGGCAGTTTCTCAAAAAGTCATTGGGCCAGCAGAGCTCCATGTTTGTGGAGTGTTTACCCTCTCCCTTTTTGTAACCCGTTATACCTCCTACAAGTTTGTGAACTCCTGAGCATTTTTCTTTCCACATATGTATTCACAGATTTTCTAAATTTTCTCCACTAATTGTGTCTTATTTGGGGCGAAGGTAATGTCAAAGCATTGTTCTGGATGAGAGTGGGAAGATTTTTGTGTAGCACATATTTGCATACACATTAGATTCATTTTCATATTTTCCATTTGAAATACTGAATCCCTGACACTAACCCATACCCTACTAGACTCTGACTACTAATCCAAATATGATGGAGAAAAAGAAACTTAACAGAATAGAAATACAGGCCTTTCATAGGAGGCATGGTGTATACTTGGACTTGCCTTCGGCTTTATCAACGGTATGTGTTATAAATCTAGTCAACTTTTCATTGTAATACTTCTCCATGAGTTTTTAAAATTAACACATATGTAAATTTCTGTCTCACTTTCTCTGTAGCCTATTCATCACATGTATTTTTTAATGCATCTTTAGAATTCTACCTGGTATCACATGTACATTCTTGTGAGCTTGCTTATTTTGGAAGATACAAATTGTGAGAAGAGATCACTCCCTCTAAATACTGATGTAACTGGAAATTCTACCTATGGGTGAATTTCCTGGATGAACAGTATTATGCATAAATAAATGTTCAGTAAAATGAATATTTTTGGATACGTGGATGATATGTATTTTATTATGATTTTCGAATGGCATATATATTGCTACATTTTAATATCTGTGTATGTGAGTATCTAATTATCTATCTATCTATCTATCTATCTATCTATATAGATATAGATATCTACTCTTTAGATTTTCCAAAATATGAAATATATGTGTCTTATTATACACTTTCTAAATTTACTCATGTGTGTGTATGTGGATTTATAATCAAATTTTCAAAAAATAATTCTTAGAAATATTCATCCACCTTAAATACATATTTATTTCCTAGTACTGAAAACTAAATTCAGTGAATGGTGCATACAAATTGTAATATTTCCACAGTGACTGACCCAGTTTCACATCAATGCAAGTAGACACCTATGGGACCATGATGTGTATTTTGAAGTTCATTTTTATTCAACACTGATACATTACTATTTCTGCAGTTTATGGACATAATAGGATATATTCTTTCATCCACAATTTCACAAATTTATAGGCATTTAGTTCACTTTCAATCACTTCCTACTTCAGAACACATGTATTCCTCCATGTTTTTTGACTGTTCTTTTCATGAGATTCTTTCCAAACACATTATTTTTGATTTCCATAATCATTTTTGAAGCAAAACTCAGACACTCTTCATGATAAAACATAATGCTAGTATTACCATTAGATGTATAACTGGTTAGAATGAATTTATGTATATCAATATAAGATTTCCTATATATATTCAGATATCAATTCAATCCATTATTTAAAGTTTGAACCAGTTATATTATTTATTCACAGTATGGTCTATTAAGGCATCATCTCTATATTCATAGACTGATGGTATACCTATTTGTATCCCAAATACTAATTTATAAGTCTTTAAAATATTGCTTTAAGAATATTGGAAGAAATACTCTAGCCACCTGATATACATATACATTTCATCACAGTAATATTCCTGACACAAAATGCAACGGACACACTTATGATTGTACCAAAGCCTATATTGAAAGTGAGCATGTATTACTAACAACATCCATGTCCTGATTAACTAATGATCTCAAATATCATTCCTATTGGTGAGTACATATTTGTTTCTTCCTAAGATTAAATATTGAAACTGAACCCTGTTAAAATGTCTCATCCTATCACTCACTTTGTACTTTGCCTGATTTCCTAATGTCTCTATTGATATCTGATTTCCTACACATTTTCCCCAGTTCATCACTGTGACTGACTCTTGAAATATGCTGACATTTACATTCACTCTCTAACAAAACCCCTATATCTAAAGAACTTTTGGTCCAACTCCTAGACTCACTGAAATGGGTTCTTCAAAGCCCTGCAGAGGGTAGCCCATAGGTGCTTGGGTTTTCTCATGACCCCAATTCACATAAAGAATCTATGCCCCACAGAGAGTAGGCCTCAAATTGGAGAAGTAGAGCAGTATTAATGGCAGGCCTATTTGATCACACCTGATTCACAGGAATGGTTTCCAGGCCACCCTGAATTTAGGCAAATAAGGGGCAAATGAGCTTATTTTGGACACTGTATTAGGCTGCGCCCCTCATGGAAACCTCCAGCAAGAAGTTATGATGAGAGTTTATATTGAAGAAGATGAGGGCCATGTGGGAGTGTTTTGGTTTAATTGTGGTCATTTGTGTGGTAGTTGGAAGAGATGACTGGGTCCACATGGGCTTGAACTCTGGAGTGATTCCCCTTAGAGACTGAGTTCTGGAAATGAACTCAGAGAAGTATTGACATAAATTGTGTTGGGATTTTAGGAGGCCACACATGAGAGTTGCCCTTGGAGACTGAGATCTAGGCCCAGGATAGCTTTCCAAAGAGCAATGGGAATCTCAGCCAGGATATCACATGACTTTATTCAGAAAGACGTGGCAGCCATTGTTGAGAGTCAAAACACACATGGACCTCAATTGTAGACCTCAATGGGCCTGGCTTAATGTGACCTTTTGGCCACTCTTTGGGAAGCCTTGCCTCTGAGAGTTCTCCTGATCTTTAATTGAAATAATCTTCCTCACCATTTCATGGTTCCTGAATAAATTGAAAGCCACAGTGCCTCCAAATTCATCCTTGAAAATTGGCTATATAAATACCATGAATTTTTTAAATTCCCATGAACAGGTGGCACTGGAGAACCTTTGGATATCTGTTGCTGATCACGAGTGTACCAGACATTGCATTGATTGACTGGGTTTCATGAAAATGGTGAGAACAGAGATGCCAGAAAGTTGGAGCCTGCTGACTAGTGGGCCCAGAGCAGTGGTGGGCAGGTGTATGATAAAACATCTGTCGTGGGGACACGTGGTTCTGCCATTGGTTTCCGAATGACTTGTGACTGACATGGTGCAGCCAGCAGAACCTTACAAGTAAAGGGAACTTGTTATATGGAGAGGTTTCAGGGCAATGTTCAGAATCAGGTTGCTATGGACATGGGTGCAAGCTTTTTGGGATAGAAGCCTGGTTGGTGCATTCTCCTGCAGACCCTCATCCACTACACGTGAGAGTACTCCATCTAGCACTGTGTCCCAGTTTTTCTCCTTGTATTACGTGAAGCCAATACCAAACTCCCAGTGCAGCAGTAAGAAACACCACGAAAAGTGGAGTATGACCAAATGGCTTCACAGATCACATGGTTAGACACTTAGACCCCAGTGTCCTCAGTTTACTAACAAAGGGAAAATTCAGAACTTCTGCCTCATGTTCAATAGCATATAAGGAACCATGTCATCCAGGTCACATAGATGCCGAGCCAGGTTTGATGGTCTCAATACAAAGGAAGCTAAAGCTCCTGACAACAACAAATTTTTCAAGGGCCCAAACTCAGAGGCAGTTTCTCAACAACTCATAAGGCCACCAGAGTTCCATGTTTGTGGCGTGTTTACCCTGTACCTTACTTTTGGAAATTCCACTACCACCTCCAAGGTTGTGAACTCCTGAGCATATTCTTTTCCAGATATATATTCACAGATTTTCAAACTCTTCTCCACTAATTGTGTATTACTTGTGGTGAAGGAAATATCAAGGCATTGTTTTGGAGGACAGTGGGAAGATTTTTGTCTAGCAAATATTTGCATACACATTAGATTCATTTTCCTATTTTCCATTAGAAATACTGAATCCCTGTCACTAACCCATACCCTACTAGACTCTGACTACTAATCTTAATATGATGTAGAAAAAGAAACCTAACAGAATAGAAATACAGGCCGTTCATAGGAGGCATGGTGTATACTAGGACTTGCCTTCTGCTTTATCAAGTGAATGTGTTATAAATCTAGTCAACTTTTCATTGTAATACTTCTCCATGAGTTTTTAAAGTTAACACATATGTACATTTCTGTCTCCCTTTCTCTGTACCCTATTCATCTCATGAAATTTATTATGCATATTTAGTATCCTACCTGGTATCACACGTACATTCTTGTGAGCTTGCTGTTTTAGGAAGATACAAATTGTGAGAAGAGATCACTCCCCCTAAATACTGATGGAACTGAAAATTCAACATATGGGTGAATTTCCTAGATGAACAGCATTATACATAAATCCATGCTCAGTAAAAAGAATATTTTTGGATACGAGGATGATATATATTTCATGATGAATTTTGATTGGCATACATATTACTACATTTTAATGTCTGTGTTTGTATCTTTATATATATATATATATATATATATATATATATATATATATATATATATATATATATATATATATATTTTTTTTTTTTTCTCCAGATTATTCAAAATATGAAATATATTTGTCTTATTTTACACTCACTAATTTAACTCATGTTCCTATATGTGGATTTATAATCAAATTTTCACAAAATTATTCTCAGAAATATTCATCCACATGAAATACATATTTATTTCCCAGTACTGATAACTAACTTCGGTGAAAGGTGCTTACAAATCCTAATATGTGTACAGTAATTGACCCAGTTTAACATCAATGCAAGTAAAATCCTATGGGACATGATGTGTATTTTGAAGTTCATTTTTATTCAACACTGGCACATTACTATTTCTTCAGTTTATGGACATTATAAGATAATACTTTTCATCCACAAGTTAACAAATCTGTACGCATTTGGTTCACTTGCAATTACTTCCTGCTTCAGAATATATGTATTCCTCCATGTTTCTTGACTGTACTTTTCATGAGATTATTTCCAAACACATTATTTTCGATTTCCATAATCATTTTTGAAGCAAAACTCCCACACTCTTCATGATAAACCATAATGCTAAAATTACCATTAGATGTATAACTGGTTAGAATGAACTTATGTATATCAATATAAGATTTCCTATATATTTTCTGATATCAATTCAATCCATTATTTAAAGTTTGATCAAGTTATATTATTTATTTACAGTATGGTCTATTAAGGCATCATCTTTATAATCATAGGCACAGGGTACACGTACTTGTGTCCACAATACTAATTTATAAGTCTTAAAATGTTGCTTTCAGAAATGTTTGAAGAAATACTGTAGTCACCTGATATACATTTACATTTCATCACAGTAATATTCCTGACAAAAAATGCAACGGACACCCTTATGATTGTACCAAAGCCTAAATTTAATGTGAGCATGTATTACTAACAACATCCATGTCCTGATTAACAAATGATCTCAAATATCATTCCTATTGGTGACTACATATTTGTTTCTTCCTAAGATTATATATTCAAACTCAACCCTGTTAAAAACGTCTTATCCTATTACTCACTTTGTACTTTCCCTGATTTCCTAATGTCTCTATTGATATCTGCTTTCCTACACATTTTCCCCAGTTCATCACTGTGACTGACTCTTCACATATGCTGACATTTGCATTCACTCTCTAACCAAAACCCTATATCTAAATAACTTTTGGAACTATCCCTTTTTGTCTGGAGGATCTCTTCCTCATTCAGTCATCCAAGGTACAAGGTCCTATGCCATTGTATAACGATTTATTTGAGACAACTTTGCGGAAATAATTCAAAGCTAAGTATCCCAATCAAGGGCCCAGTGTTCATCTGGGTTTCAAATCTTTCCTAGATTTCTGTATTCATACTTATATTACACCTATATATGCTTGTAAATATCGGAGGTCCCCAATACCATTATTCATCTCGCAGAATGATTCCTAACCCAAATTGAACATGTTATTAACCCTAACCATGCACTGTTCCCTCAATTTAACTTTACAAAGACCAGGGACAGAGTTGGTGTTATAATACAGGTAGGTAGGGGATCTTCCACCTGTTGAGAACCTCAAGTTCCATGCAGAAATAAACCCTGAAGAAGATGTAGGCAGCTATGAAGGACCTGAGAGAGCAACAGTAATCTTCCTTGGTAAAATACCTGGTCAGGATGAAGCGATGTGTCTGAATAAGCCTCTCTTTTCTTAAAGTAGAGAAGATGGACAAAACCAGGTCTGTGTGGAGAGCTGTTAACATGTGCCTATGGTTGATATACCATTCTATCTTGTGAATGTGACACAGGAAGTAGGGGAAGCCTCTCTCTCGTGGGACCCTTGGAAGCAAATGTTAGGATAAAGTGGTTACCAAGGTAGTGACCTCATTCAGTTCCTGAAGGACGTGACCTACCTCACTTCCTTGGTGATGGAACTCTCTGAACTTGGGATCCAGGAAGCCAGGCACTCAGAGCCAGTCCCAGTCCCAGTCCCAGTGGGTTCACTTGTTTGGATTTACCAAGGACAGAGTCAGTCTTTTTGGTAAATACTGATGTGTGGATGGCTAAATGCCAGGAAAGCTCTGAAGAGGGGCCTTTCCTGAGAAAGCAGGTAGTGACTCACTGATTGATGCTGAAAACTTTACAGAGTTGGTAGAGGAGACCTGGTCTGAGACAGGACAGTCCATTTCGAGGGAGCAGAGTAAGGCCCACAGTCTGAGGACACTCTGGATAGTCACAGACCTACTTGGGGGAAGGAGGTGCCTTTGTGGGTGTGGGTGTGAATTTGTGTTTTTTTATCATGTTCTGAGAATAGGTAGGAAAGGCAGTATGTTTGGTTTGGAGTGGACTGTTTTTAGTAAGTCATTTGACAAGGCGAGTGTTTTTAGGTCTGTGTATCCCACTGTTTTCGTGGTTGTAGACAACACCTACTTCTTTCCTTAGTTCCTGTTTTCTTCCTGAATTCTGGCCACTCTCCAGAATAGGCTCATGTTTTTTTGTCCAAGATATGGACCTCCGTCGAGTTCTGTGGCATGGCCATGTACTGGATAGATGAAGGGAATTGGGAGCATCTCTGAAAACTCGGATATCAGTGTGACCAGTAAAGTCTCAGTAGAGAAACCCTGCTTTGTGCCTTTTGCTTACCTACTGTTCTGTTGACCTGAATGTCAGGAAGGTCTTTTCCTCAGGCCACCAGTTTGTGAAGCCTGAAGAAAAGTGCTTTCAATTGGAAATGAATGAGCATCACCTGTGGCTCTTTGCTTAATTGCTTTGGAAAGGGATGTGTCTGAATCATCCTTTCGGCTCTGAGAGAGGCTGTGGCTTTGATTTTCAGCACCTGATGGATCTAAAGAAAGATCCCATGTGTGCATCCAAAACCAAAATGGCAAAAAGATCAGTCATTGTGGATGAAGTCTCTTGCTTCCTCTGTTAGTTTCCTGACCTCCATCAAGTAAGTATAGGGATCCTTTGAGACAAATGAGTTCTTCAAAGCCCTGCAGCAGTGCTTGGGTTCTCACATGACTCCAAATCACATAAAGAATCTATACCTCACAGTCAGTAGGCTTCAAAATGAAGAAACAGAGCAGTATTACTGGCAGGCCTATTTGATCAATCCTGGTTTACAGAAAGGGTGTCCAGGAAACCCTGACTTTAGGAAAATGAGGGGCAAGGGAACTTATTTTGGACACTGTCTTGGGCTGCGCCCCTTATGGAAACCTCCAGCCAGAGGTTATGATGAATGTCTACATGGAAGAATATGAGGGCCATGTGGGAGTATTTTGGTTTTAATTGAACATATTGTTAACCCTAACCATCCACTGTTCCCTCAATCTAAGTATTCAAAAAAGCAGGGACAGATTTGGTCTTACAATACAGGAATGCAGGGGATCTTCCACCTGCTGAAAACTTCAAAGTTCCATGCAGAAATGAACCCTGGAGAAGATGTAGGCAGCTATGAAGGATCTGAGAGAGCAAAAGGCATCTTCCATGGCAAACAGCCTGGTCAGGATGAAGGGTTGTGTCTGAATCAGATTCTCTCTTCTTAATGTAGAGGAGAGGCCTGTGTGGAGAGCTGTTCCCAGGTGACTATTGTTTCTTTACCATTCTAACTTGTGAAAGTGTCACAGGAAGTAGGGACATCCTCCATGTTATGAGACCTTAGGAAGCAAATGTTAGGACAAATTGGTTGCCAAGGCAGTGACCTCATTCAGTTACTAAAGGAAGTGACCTCACCTCACATCCTTGTTGATGGAACTCTCCAAACTTGGGTTCCAGGAATCTAGGCACCCAGGCCCAGTCCCAGCACCAGTTCCAGTGTTCTCACTTGTTTGGATTTTCCAAGGACAGAGTCAGTCTTTTGTGGTACCTACTTATGTGAGAATGGCCAAATTCCAGAAAAATTCTGAAGAGGGGCCCTTCCGGAGAAAACAGGTAGAGGCTCACTGCTGGCTCCTGACAACTTCACAGAGTTGACCAAGGAGTCCAGATCTGAGACAGGACAGACCATTTCTGGGGAACATAGTATGGCCCTCCAGTCAGAGGACACTCTGGATAGTTCCAGACCCACTTGGGGGAAGGAGGTGCCTTTGTGGTTGTGGGTGTGGGTTTGTGGTTTTTTCATTTGTTCTGAGAATAGTTAGGAAAGGGGGTGTGTTTGGTATGGAGTGGACTGTTTCTAGTTAGTCCTTTGACAAGGCGAGTGTTTTTAGGTCTGTGTATCCCACTGTTTTCGTGGTTGTAGACATTAGAAAAGATAATGCCTCAATGGGTGTATCCTCTCAAGGAGAAAACTTCCCAGCATTCATCCGGCACAATTTATGAATGGAGTGTGGCTTGCCTTATCAATGGGCAACACCAACTATCTTCCTACGTTCCTGTTTTCTTCCTGAATTCTGGCCACTCTCCAGAATAGGCTCATGATTTTGTGTCAAATATATGTACCACTTCCAAGCTCTGTGACATGGCCATGTACTGGTAGCTGAAGGGAATGGCAAGCATCTCAGAAAACTCAGATATCAGTGTAGCCAGTAAAGTCTCAGTGGAGAAACCCTGCTTTGGGCCTTTTGATTACCTATTGTTATGTTGCCCTGAATATCAGGAAAGTCTTTGTCTCAGGCCACCCCTTTTTGAAGCCTGAAGAAAACAGTTTTCACATGGAAATGAATGGGCATTACCTTTGAGTTTACAATAAAACCTTCACAGATTTGGCTCTCATTAAGTTAAAAATACTTTTAGATTGTATCTCATTGTAAAAAGTAACATGGAACTGTACATATCTTATTGATAACAAGTCCAATTATAGAACACAAATGATATACATAAATCTCCAACACTCCAACATGTTTTTTCTTTTAAGCCTAGAATTACCATACAACCTTAGAACACCAGCTTGATACAATGGTCTTTGCAAGCTTCTACCTTACAGACTTGTATACCTGGAAGATATGAACACATTAACACCACAATTACATTGATGTTTTTGTATTAAACAAGTTTAGATTTTAAAGAAATAACATGGCACAATTTTATAAAAACAGTACTTGTTTTACCAGCTGTTTAATTTTTTAAGATTACTTGCCCAAAACTTACACATATAACCAAGTTACACACACCTTTTTTTATTATTTACTTAAACCCTTTTAATTACTTAATCATATAGACTCTCTTATCCAGAAACACGTTTTTCCTGTATTATATCTATATCTAGAACCTTTTAGTTTCTCTTTTCCATCTACTAACCTCTTTCTGTTCACATTTCAATACAATGCTTTTCAATTTCTGAATTTAAGCAGATTATTTTATAGACATCTACATTTTATTAGGGCCTTTTTGAAAACCTAGAAAACTTATTGGCCTAATTTTAAAGACATCTTTATTTTTATCTGTTTACCCAATTTGAATTAAAACATATGAATCACGTGAATCAAAGACATTTGGATACATTTTTAAATTTTTCATGAGCGCTCCTCATCTGTCAATTGTCATATCCCTGCATGATATATGGACATACAAACATGCAGACATACCAACATACAACACGTAACACAAATGTAACACATTACACAATAGTAAAGGCCTTGTAGCTTTTTTCAGGTGAAATCTCCTTTGCAATGCTGAAAACTCCAGAGTCGATCAAAAATAGAACTGATCAGAAAACATTAACCCATCAGCAGAATCAAGATCATGAGCTCAAAAAAAAATTACAGAATCTAAGAAAAGCAAGAGTCCTAAAAATGATGACTGGCCAGTAATTAGTAAATACCATATTATATACTTTTTTGGTTAGGTCTAGTTTGAGTTCAGGTAAAAAGACACATTTACTCTTTTTATATGTCTCCTGCTGAGTGCTGCAGGCTTCTTTTATTTGCATATCAAAGTAAGTCCTGGCTGAGGTCTGGAAAACTGGAAAGACTGGAATTCTGAGAAGAAACCTCAGGCCTAAGGCATTTATCTATAAGTCATAATTTCCAGGTTTGGATGTTGAAAATTTTGATGCAAGTTTAAGATGTAATTCTCAAAATTTTATTTCTTTAGATTTTTCTACACTAGAAAAACTTGCTCACACAAAACTGAAAATAGGATCATTTTTTGATAATATTAATGCCACCATCAGAAGAAGTTTCTATAGGATCATTAAGCCCCTTTCTTTGTTATGAAGTTTCTAATAGTATTAAGTTAAATTAAATTGGCTGAAAAATTTTTAAAAAGAACCACATGCTACCATGTGTATCCGAAATTAAGCTTTAAAAATTTCCAAGACTGTTGCTAATTAATGTCATTTCAATAAGCCAGACCAACGTTTTAATTTAGTACCATTTTTTAAAATCTTACACGCTGATGGGAATAGATACCATATCATAATTTATTATCTCTTCCCAAGTTAATGCACTGATATATCTAGTGAAATTTTTTCAGGCTGTCTAGTTCAAAATTAAAACTCTTTATTTTTTTTTTACCCTAAGTATTTAAGTTTCCTAAAATGAACTACCTGAAATCAAACTAAACAATTGTTTAAACCCAACTTTTAACTGTAAGATAGTGCAATGCTTTAGAAACCCATTTAGATACCAGATGGTTAAAATAAAAAAATCATTTCTAGATACACATTCACCCTAGATCATCCCCAAGAAACAATCTATAATATCAACATATTAATGCATTCATTGTCCCTTTTGTTAAGTAAACAGAGGTGGAGAAATCCATAAAGTGCATGTAAGGAATAAGGGAGTTCCCCACAGCAAAATGGCTCTGTCAGCTGCTGGGAGTCCCTTAGCCTCACCATTTACTTACAGGATTAGTTCCTCTGGTTTGCTTTGACCCCAGGCACCAGGCATATTCTATGTCTCCCAACTTTGCAGTAGTCAGCTCCCAAAAATTTCATTCTCTGCTTCAGTTGTTTTGAGTGCTAGGCTTCCCCAAGAGGGCACAGTGGGGTTTATTTAAAGTCCCCTCTGGGGTGTCAAAATTTATGACTGAAGGCTTGGTTCCCATCCCAAAGCCAATTAATGCCAATTTAATAATGAGAACAGGGTTTTGAGAAAAGTTTAAGCGAGATATCAAAGTTCTTAGACCCCAGACATTTCCCTCTGCAGTGGGCATGCTCAATCCAACTACAGGAAGAAAAGAAATCACTGCTTCCGTAATCTTGCTTAACAAAGGGGAGTAAAGTTTATCAAAGTTCTTTAAAGCACAGCTAAGAGAGGTGAAAAGGTGAGAACAGAAAAACTGGCGGTTCTATTGACTTTTGGTCCCTCACAGGAGAAGCATTAGTTTAAAATTTAGCTAAAGTAACTTCCACATATGTAATGCAGGTTGGAACTCGGGACTCTGCATCGGACCAAACAATGCCATCACATTTAACAGAAACACAGATAAAATGACACACAAAGACCATCATGCAGCTCCCGTTTGTTCACAACCCCAAGATCTACAATCTTGTGACTCAGAGAGAATGGAGGGAAGAGGGGGAGGAGTAGAAGGTTTGAGTGATAGGATCCTGGGTCAAGGGGTCAGATTGGAGGCAGGGACCAGGAATGGCTTCAAGGAAGGAGGCATGGAATGGCTTTGTCCCATAATGAGAGTTTCTCTAACAGAGACAAGGACAATACAAACGTGACACAAACATGTACACACAGTTAACATTTAACACGAGTTCAGAAGTAAAGATTAGAACCTAGTAACTGGCAAAACCTGATGGGTTAGACCACAAAGACAGACAGTGAATTCAACCTGAGAGAAAAAAGTAGTCAGCAAGATATGATGGGTTGCCAGCAGAGTCACCTAATGTGGGCTCATTCGTCCCTCCTCACCTAATGAGAGCACATCCGTCACTCCCCGAGTCCTCCAAGGCATCCCTTGCAAGGACATGGCCTGTGGCTTTAGGACACGTTTGTCCACCACTGACAGGGGGAACTTACGTTCTCCGCTGGAAGCCACTCTGCCAACACAAACCAAAAACGGAAAAATGGAACCTGAACAAAAAGCTCTGAGTGATCACAAGGAAAAATGAAAAGAAGCGCCTTACTTACCTCCAGAGGGGTCTGTTGGCATGTCCTTGTCCTATGCTGCGTGATTCCCGGCCAACGCACCAAATGTAAGGGTCCGGTGAACGTCGGAGGAAGAGACCACCAAGAGAACGCGGCTCATGCAACAGAAAAAGGCGTTCATTGAGGATCCAATCCAGCATGCTGGGGCTACGTGCTCACTCAAGAAGGGAGAGCAGCCCAAAGCCCCGAGCAGGGGTTGAGCAGTGCTTAAGTACACTTTTTGGGGAGGGCGGGACTTTACATATATCACAGTCTCCTTTAAGAAATCAACATACACCGCAGAAAAATCAAACAACAATTCCTAAACATGCTTAGTTCATTCATTGGCAGGAACAGGTCAGGCGGGAGTGATAGGTGAGTTCTAAAGCGAGGTACACATTCAAACAGATTGGTTTAGCGCTTGCGATGCCTATGTGCCAGGCCACACAGGGTCCTAGGTTATTAAACAACCAGGCGGTCAGGGGGAATATTTACTGGGCAGTCCGGAATTGTACTACAAGCTACAGGAATTTCAGGTTTTGCATGTAGCATAGGAACTTAACAATACCTGGTCCTTTACATTTTAACTCAGGCCTTGCAGCTTAGAAACTTTACAAAACCCAGTCTTTTACACTTCAACTTTTACACTTTAATTTCAATTTATTTTACCCTTTCAGATCACTCCTGGTGCACAAGAAGGGTGTCCAAGCCACCCTGAATTTAGGCAAATGAGTGGCAAGGGAGCTTATTTGGGACACTGTCTTGGGCTGTGCCCCTCATGGAAACCTCCAGCCAGATGTTATGATGAGTGCCTTTATAGAAGAAGAGGAGGGCCATGTGAGAGTGTTTTGGTATTAATTGTGGTCATTTGTGTGACGGTTGGAAGAGATGACTGGGTCCACCTGGGCTTGAATTCTTGTGTGATTCCCCTTAGAGACTGACTTCTGGAACTGAACTCAAAGAAGTATTGCCATGAATTGTGGTGATATTTTAAGAGGTCAAGCATGAGAGTCGCCCTTGGAAACTAAGATCAAGGCCGAGGGTGGCTTTCCACAGAGCACTGGGAATTTCAGCAAAGATATCGCATGATTTTATTCTTAAAGACTTGGTAGCCATAGTTGAGAGTCAAAACACACATGGACCTCACATTGTAGACCTCAATGTGCCTGGCTATATCTAACCTTTTGGCCACTCTTTCGGAAGCCTTGCCTATGAGAGTTCTCCAGAGTTTCATTGAAATGAGCTTCCTCAACATTTAATGGTTCTTGAAACCCACAGTGCATACAAACACAATAGAAATACAAGCAGTTCAGAAGAGGCATGGTGTATAGTTGGACTTGCCTTTTGCATTATGTAGGGTAGGTGTTATAAATCTAGTTAATTTTTAATTGAAATAGTTCTCCTTGTGTTTTTAAAGTTAATAAATATGTGAATTCCTGTATCCTTTTCTCTGTAGCCTATTCATCACATGTATTTTTATATAAACATATTGAATCCTACCTGGTATCACATATACATTCTTGTGAGGTGGCTGACATGGCAGATACAAATTATGACAAGAGATCACTCCTCCTAAACGCTATTGGATCATAAAATTCAGCCTAAGGGTAACCTTTCTAGTTGAACAACATTATTCATAAATCCATGTTCAGTAAAATTAATATTTTTGGATCTGTGAACGATATATATTTCATCATGAATTTCAATTGGCATATATATTGCCACTTTATAATGTCTGTGTGTGTTTTGCTCTTTGCTTAATTGCTTTGGAAAGAGATGTGTCTGAATCAGCCTCTTGGCCCTGTGTGAGGCTGTGGCTTAGATTCTCAGCACCTGATGGATCTAAAGAAAGATCCCATGGGTGCATCCAAAACCAAATTGGCCAAAAGAGCAGTTATTGTAGATGAAGACTCTCACCTTCCTCTCTAATGGCCCTGACATCCATCAAGTGAAAATAGGGATCCTTTGGGTCAAATGAGTTCTTTAAAGCCCTGCAGAGTTTAGCCCATAGGTGCTTGGGTTTTCACATGAATCCAATTTACATAAAGAATCTAAACCCCACAGTCATTTGGTCTCAAATTGAAGAAGATAAGGGGCATGTGGGAGCATTATGTTTTGAATTGTGGTAATTTGTTTGGCGCTTGGAACAGATGACTGGGTCCACCTGGGCTTGAACTCTGGTATGATTCTCCTTAGAGACTGAATTCTGGAAGTGACATAAGAGAAGTATTGTCATGAATTGTGTTTGGATTTTACTAGGCCATCCAACCTAGATCTCAGGTATTAATTGTGGTGCAGGGAGATCTAGGTGCAGGGTGGCTTTGCCCAGAGCACTGGGAATCTCAGCCTGGATATCACATGATTTTATTCTGAAATTCTTTAAAGCCACAGTTGAGAGTCAAAACACACATGGACCTCACATTGTAGACCTCAATGGGCCTGACTTCATGTGACCTTTTGGCCACTCTTTGGGAAGACTTGCCTGTGAGTGTTCTCAAGATCTTTCATTGAAATGAGCTTCTTCAACATTTAATGGTTCCTGAATGAATTGAAACCCACAGAGCCTCCAACTTTATCCTCAAAAAATGGCTTGATAAATACCATGAAACTTTTGAAATTCCCATGACCAGGTGGCACTGGAAAACTTTTGGATGTCCTGTTGCTGATCATGAGTGTATCTCACAGTGCCTTGACTGACTGGGTTTCATGAAAATTGTGTAGAACAGTGATGCCAGTATGTTGGAGCCTGTTCATTAGTGGGCCTAGAGCAGTGGTGTGAAGGTGTGTGATAAAACATGTGTGTTGGGGCATGTGGATCTGCCATTGGCTTCCAATTGCCTTGTGACTGACAGGGTACAGCCAGCAGACCCTTATATGTAAAGGCATCTTGTTATATGGATAGGTTTCTGGGCAATGTTCAGAATCAGGTTGCTATGGACAAAGGGGCAACCTATGTGGGACAGAATCCTGGTTGGTGCATTCTCATGCAGACTGTGTCCCTCCACACATGACAGAACTCTCTCCAGCACTGTGTCCCAGTTGAACTCCTTGTATTTCATGAAGCAAATACCAAACTCCCAGTGTACCAAGGAGTAACACCACGAAAATTGGAGCATGACCAAATGGCTTCACAGTCAACCCGGGGAGACACTTACACCCCAGTGGCCATAGTTTAACTACAAAAAGAGTATTCAGCACTGCTGCCTCATTTTCATTGGAAAATTAGAAACAATGTCCTTCAGGTCACATATTTGCACACCCAGATTTGATGGTCACACAACAAAGGAAGCTAAAGCTCCTGACAACAACATGTATTTTAAGAGCCCAACCTCAGAGAGTTTCTCAAGAAGTCTTTACACAAGCAGAGCTCAATGTTTGTGGAGTGTTTACCCTGTCCCTTACTTTTGGAAACTCCTCTACCACCTACAAGTTTGTGAACTCCTGAGCATTTTTTATTCCTGATATGTATTCACAGATTTTCTAACTTTTCTCCTCTAATTGTATCTTACTTGGAACTAAGGTAATGTCAAGGCAATCTTCTGGATGAGAGTGTGAACATTTTTGTGTAGCACATATTTGCATACCAATTAGAGTCATTTTCCATATTTCCATTCGAAATACTGAATCCTTGACACTAACGCATACCCTAATAGACTCTGACTACTACTCCTAATATGATGGAGAAAAATAACACAAACAGAATAGGAATACAAGCAGTTCAGAGGAATCATAGTGTATAGTTGGACTTGTTTTTTGCATGATTAATGGTAGGTGTTATAAATCTAGTCAATTTTTAATTGAAATAGTTCTCCATGTGTTTTTAATGTTAACAAATATGTGAATACCTATCTCCCTTTCTCTGTAGCCTATTCAGCACATGTATTTTTAAATGCACATATAGAACACTACCTGGTATCACACCTACATTTTGTGAGGTGGCTAATTTGGCAAATACAATTTGTGAGAAGTGATCCCTCCTGTTAAACTCTGTTGGAACTGAAAATTTAACCTAGGGGTGTGTTTCCTAGAAGAACAACATTATACATAAATACATGTTCTAAAAGAAATAATTTTGCATCTGTGGAGGATATATATTTCATGATAAATTTGATTGCTAATTTATTGTCTGTGTGTGTTTTTTGTATATATATATATATATATATATATATATATATATATATATATATATATATATATATAAATATACATACACTCTCCAGATTTTTCAAAATATAAAATATATGTGTCTTATATACACTCCCTAAATTCATTCATGTTCATGTATATGGATTTATAATCAACTTTTCACAAGATCATTCTCAGAAATATTCATCCACCTGAAATACATATTGTTTCCAGTACTGAAAACTAACTTCAGTTAATGTTACATACAAATACTAATACTTCTACAGTAACTGACCCAGTTTAACATCAATGCAAGTACATTCCTATGTGACATGATGTGTATTTTGAAATTCATTTTAATTCAACACTGGTACATTACTATTTCTTCAATTTATGCACATCATAGGATATATATTTCATCCACAAGTTAGCAAACTTATAGGCATTTGTTTCACTTTCAATCACTTCCTGCTTCAGAACACATGGATTCTTCCTGGTTTCTTGACTGGTCTTATAATGAGACTTCTTTCGAAATATATTATTTTTGATTTCTTTTATCACTTTTGAAGCAAAACTGACACTCACTTCATGATAAACCATAACTATAATATCACCATTAGATGTATAACTGGTTGGAATGAATGATTTTATAACAATATAGTATTTTTTATATATTCTCTTATATCAGTTTATTCCATTATTTAAAGTGGAACCAGTTATATTATTTATTCACTATATTGTCTATTCATGCATTATCTCTATATTCATAGACACAGGGTACACCTCTTAGTACCCCCAATACTAATTTATTAGTCTTCTAAATATTGCTCCCAGAAATGGTGGAAGAAATACTCATGTCACCTGATCTACATATGCATGTTATCATAGTAATATTCTGGACACAAAATGCAAAAGTCACACGTATGATTGTACCAAAGCCTAAATGGAAACTGAACATGGATTACTAAAAACATCCATATCCAGGTTGCCTAATGCTCTCAAATGTCAATCCTATTGGTGACCACATTTTTGTTTCTTCCTAAGATTATATATTCCACCTCAAAACTGTTGGAAATGTCTAGTTTTTTCACTCACTTTATACTTTGCCTGATTTCCTAATGTCTCTATTGATATCTACTTTCCTACATATTTTTTCCAGTTCATCATTGTGACTGACCCTTCACATGTGCTGACATTGACATTCACTCTCTAACCGAAACCCTATTGCTAATGAACTTTGGTAAAAATCCAATACTCTATCTTCTTCCGAAACATACTGACTATCTTCCTGATCCTATCGACTATCCCTTTTTGAGTGGATGTACTCTACTACATTCAATCATCTGAGGTACAAGGTCCTATACCATTGTATATCGATTTTTCTGAAACATGTATGCAGAACATAATTCAAAGCTACGTGTCCCAATCTATTGCCAAATGCACTTCTGAGCTTCAAATCTTACCTAGATTTCTGTTTTCATACTTATATTTAACCACTATATTTTTATATATTGCAGGTTCCCAAAAACCTTATTCATCCCGCAGAATGATTCCTAACCCAAATCGAACGTGTTATTAACCCTAACCATACACTGTTGCCTCAATCTAACATTACAAAAGAGCAGGGACAGGGCTATTCTTTCAATTAGGGATGTAGGTAATCTTCCAACTGCTGAGAACCTCAAAGTTCGATGCAGAAATGATCCCTGGAGAAGATGTAGGCAGCTATGAAGGACCTGCATGAGCAAAAGCCATCTTCCATGGCAAACAACCTGGACAGGATGAAGGGATGTGTATGCATCAGACTCTCTCTTCTTAATGTAGAGAAGATGAACCTAACCAGGCCTGCGTGTAGAGCTGTTCCATGGTGTCTATTTTGATATACCATTCTAACTAGTCAAATTGTCACAGGAAGTAGGGGCACCCTCCAACTCATGGAACCATTGGAAGCAAGTGTTAGGACAAAATTGTTGCCAAGGCAGTGACCTCATTCAGTTGCAAAGAAAGTGACATACCTCATTTCCTTGGTGATGGAACTCTCTGAAATTGGGATGCAAGAAGCCAGGCACCAAGAGCCAGTCCCAGTCCCAGTCCCAGTGGGCTCACTTGTTTGGATTTACCAAGTACAGAGTCAGACCTTCTTGGTACCTACTGATGTGAGGATGGCCAAATGCCAGTAGAGCTCTGAAGAGGGGCCTTTCTTGAGACAGCAGGTTGTGGCTAACAGCAGGCTCCTCGCAGAATAACACAGTTGGCCAAGGAGACAAGATCTGAGACCAGACAGGCCATTTCGAGTGGAACATAGTATGGCCCACCAGTCAGAGGACACTCCAGATAGTTAAAGACCTATTTTTGGGAAGGAGGTGCCTTTTTGGTTGTGGGTGTGAGTTTGTGGTTTTGTTTCATGTTCTGAGAATAGGTAGGAAAGGTGGTTGGTTTGGTTTGGAGTCGACTGTTTCTAGTAAGTCTATAGACAAGGCGAGTGTTTCTATGTCTGTGTAGCCACTGTGTCCGTGGTTTTAGACATTAGAAACGAGAATGCATCAATGGAGGTGTCCTGTCTAGTAGAAAGCTTCACAGCATTCATCCTGCACAATTGATTAATGGACTGTTGCTTGCCTTATGGATGGGAAACACCTACTAACTTCCTAAGTTGCTGTTTTCTTCCTGAATTCTGGCCACTCTCCAGAATAGTATCATGGTTTATTGTCCAAGATATGTACCACCTCCAAACTCTGTGACATGGCCATGTCCTTGATAGCTGAAGGGAATGGGAACATCTCAGAAAACTCAGATATCAGTGTGACCAGTAAAGTCTCAGTGGAGAAACCCTGCTTGGCTCCATTTGCTTATCTATGTTTCTGTTGCCTTGAATGTCAGGAAGGTCTTTGCCTCAGGCCACCCCTTTGTGAAGCATGAAGAAACAGTTTTCAAATGGAAATGAATGGGCATCACCTGTGGCTCTTTGCTTAATTGCTTTGGAAAGGGATGTGTCTTAGTCAGACACTAGGCCCTGTTTGAGGCTGTGGCTAAGATTCTCAGCTCCTGATAGATCTAAAGAAGATCCCATGTGTGCATCCAAAACCAAAATGGCAAAAAATCTGTCATTGTGGATGAAGTCTCTTGCCTTCTTCTGTTTGGTTCCTGACCTCCATCAAGTGAGAATAGGGATCCTTTGGATCAAATGAGTTCTTCAAAGTCCTGCAGAACTGCTTGGGTTGTCTCATGATGCCAAATCACATAAAGAATCTATACCTGACAATAAGTAGGCCTCAAATTGGAGAAGCAGAGCAGTATTTATGGCAGGCCTAGAGCAGTTGTGTGCAGGTGTGTGACAATACATCTGTGGTGGGGTCATGTGGATCTTACATTGGCTTCCAAATGGCTTGTGACTGACATGGTGCAGCTAGCAGAACTTTGTATGTAAAGGCATCATGTTACATGGAGAGTTTTCAGGGCAATGTTCAGAATCAAGTTCCTATGGTAAAGGGGGCAAGCAATGGGGGATAGAAGCCTGGTTGGTGCATTCTCCTGCAGACCCTGACACACCATACGTTACAGGACTCCCTCCAGCATTGTGTCCCAGTTTAACTCCTTGTATGTCATGAACCAAATACAAAACACCCACTGCAGCAGCAAGAAACACCACGAAAAGTGGAGGATGACCAAATGATTTCAAAGTTCAGACGGGGAGACACTTATCCCCCATTGGCCACAGTTTAGTTACAAAGAGTGAATTCAACACTGCTGCCTCATGTTCATTGGACAATAAGAATTCATGTCCTCCAGGTCACAAAAATGCAGACCCAAGTTTGATGGTCTCACTACAAAGGAAGCTAAAGCTTCTGAAAACAACATATATTTCAAGTACCCAACCTCATTGTCAGTATCTCCAGAAGTGTTTAGGCCAGCAGAGATCCATGTTTGTGGAGTTTTACCCTGTCCCTAAGGTTTGGAAACGTCTCTTCCACCTCAAAGGTTGTGAACTACTGAGCATTTTCCATTCTACGTATGTATTCACAGATTTTCTAACTCTTCACCTCTAATTGTTTCTTACATGGGGCGTGGTTATTTCAAGCCATTGTTCTGAATGAGAGTGGGAATTTTTTTGTGTGTAGCAAGTATTTGCATACACATTGGATTCATTTTCCAATTTTCCATTCGAAATACTGAATCCCTGACACGAACCCATACCCTACTAGACTCTGACTACTAATTCTAATATGATGCAGAAAAGTAACACAAACAGAATTGAAATACAAGCAGTTCAGAGGAGGCATGGTGTATAATTGATCTTGCCTTTTGCATGATAAATGTCAGGAGTTATAAATCCAGTCTATTTTTAATTGAAATAGATCTCCATGTGTTTTTAAAGTTAACAAATATGTGAATTCCTGTCTCCCTTTGTCTGTAGCCTATTCAGCACATGTATTTTTATATGCACATATCAAATCCTACCTGGTGTCACACCTACATTCTTGTGAGGTGACTGACTTGGGAGATACAATTTGTGAGAAGACATCACTCCTCCTAAACGCTGTTGGAACTGATAATTCAAATAATGGGTGAGCTACCTAGTAGAAAAACATTATACATAAATCCCTGTTAAGAAAATTGAATATTTTTGGATCTGTGATTGATGTATATTTCATGGTGAATTTAGATTTGCATATATGTTGCTACATTTTAATATCTGTATGTGTCTGTGTGTGTATACACACACACACACACACACACACACACACACACACACACACACTCTCTCTCTCTCTCTCCAGATTTTTCAAAATATGAAATATATGTATCTTATTTACACTCCCTAAATTCATTTATGTTCAAGTATGTGGATTTATAATCAACTTTTCACAAGATTTTTCTCAGAAATATTTATCCACCTGAAATACATATTTGTTTCCTAGTACTGAAAACTAACTTCAGTGAATGGTACATACAAATCCTGTTGATAGCCACAGCCAAGGGTCTCCAGTAAATACCATATGTACTACTGCACAACCTAAGGCAGGCATGGTCCCTAAGCCACATGCTCGTTTTTTAAACAGAGAGGGGGAGATGTTGAGAGCCACAGCCAAAGGGGCCCCAGGAAACCTCCAACTGCCAGCAAACTTCCAGCTGCTGGCTGATGATTGGCTCCACAGCGGCCCCAGCAACATCTAGCTGATTGGCTCCTCTGCGGTGATGCTCATTGCAGATGCTCATTGAGCTGTTTCCCCGCCCTTTCAGGCTGCCAGTGGATGATTGGCTGACAGAGGCCCCAGCAACATCTAGCTGATTGGCTCCTCTGTGGTGATGCTCAATGGGATGTTTCCCTGCCCTTTCAGACAACGGAGCTGCTCATTGGTGGACTTTTTTGGCTCCGCCCATGTGATCCAGCCAATCGGCCTCAAAAGGAGGAGGCTTGTGGTTGAGGGAGAGGCTTGTGGGAAGACTGTGGTGGCAGTTGGGCTCTGAGGGTTTTTCCTGAGAAGCTGTTTGGTTTGGCTTGTGTGGTTCTAAAAATAAAGTTTGTTTCTTTTGACAATTGGCTCCTGAATTGTGCCCAGCCAGACTGATGATAATCATGTAAAATGTTGATTTTAAATCCACATACATGAACTTGAATGAATTTAGGGAGTGTATAATAAGACACATATATTTCATATTTTGGAAAATCTGGAAAATCTGGTATATATATATATATATATATATATATATATATATATATATATATATATATACATACATACATACACACACACACAACAATAAAATGTAGCAATATATATGCCAATCGAAATTTATCATGAAATATATATCATCCACATATCTAAAAATATTCATTTTACTGAACATGGATTTATGTATGATGTTGTTCACTAGGAAGCTCACCCATAGTTTGAATTTTCAGTTCCATCAGTATTTAGGGGAAGTGATCTATTCTCATAATTTGTATATTCCAAAGTTAGTGAGATCACAAGAATTTACGTGTGTTACCAGGTAGGAGTCTATATATGCATAAAAATATACATGTTCTAAAGAGGCTACAGAGCAAAGGAGACAGGAATTTACATATGTGTTAACTTTGAAAACTCATGGAGAAATATTACAATGAAAAGTTGACTAGATTTATAACACATATCCTTGATAAAAAAGAAGGAAAATCCAAGTATACACCATGCCTCCTACAAAAGGCCTGTATTTCTATTCTGTTAGGTTTCTTTTTCTCCATCATTTTAGGATAGTAGTCAGAGTCTAGTAGGGTATGGGTTAGTGTCAGAAATTCAGTATTGCAAATGGAAAATAGGATAATGTATCCAATGTGTATGCAAATATGTGCTACACAATAATCTTCCCACTCTCACCTAGAACAATGCCTTGACATTACCTTTGCCCCAAGTGAGACACAATTAGAGAAGAAGAGTTAGAAAATCTGTGAATACATATCTGGAATGGAAAATTCTCAGGAGTTCTCAACCTGGGAGCAGGTAGAGGAGTTTCAAGAAGTAAGGGATTGGGTAAACACTCCACAACCATGGAGCTCTGCTGGAAAAAAGACTTCTGGAGAATCTGCCTCTGAGGTGTGGCACTTGAAATATATATTGTTCTCAGGAGCTTTGTCTTCATTTGTAGTGAAACCATCAAAGCTGGGTCTGAATCTATGTGACCTGGAGAACATGGTTTCTTTTTTTCCAATGAACCTGAGGCAGCAGTGCTGATTTCTCTCTTTGTAGGTAAACAGAGGCCACTGGGCCAAAGTGTCTAACCATGTGGACTGTGAAGCCATTTAGTCATCCTCCAATTTTCATGGTGTTTCTTGGTGCTGAACTGGGAGTTTGGTATTTGCTTCAAGAAATACAAGGAGTTCAACTGGGACACAGTGTTGGAGGGAGTTCTGTGACATGTGCTGGGTCAGAGTCTCCAGGAGAATGCACTAACCCGGCTTCTATCCCACATAGCTTGCCCCCTTGACCATAGCAACCTGATTCTGAACATTTCCCTGAAACCTCTCCATATAACAAGATGCCTTTGCATATAAGGGTCTGCTGGGTGCACCATGTTAGCTAAAAGCCATTTGTAAGTCAATGGCAGATCCACATGGCACCACCATAAACATTTTATCACACACCTGCACACCACAACTCTGGGCCAACTACTCCGCAGTCTCCATCTAACCGGCATCTCTGTTCTACACCACTTTCATTATACCCAATCAATCAAGGCAATGTCTTGTACACTAATGATCAGGAACAGGACATCAAAGGTTCTCCAGTGCCACCTCATCATGCGAATTTCAAAAATTTCATGGTATTTATCTAGCCATTTTACAAGGATGAAGTTGGAGGCATTGTGGGTTTCAATTCTTTCAGGAATCATTCAATGTTGAGGAAGCTCATTTCAATGAAAGTTCTGGAGAACTCTCACAGGCAAGGCTTTCCAAAGAGTGGCCAAATAGTCACATGAAGCCAGACCAATTGAGGTCTACAATGTGAGGTCCATGTGTGTTTTGACTCTCAACTATGTCTGGCAAGTATTTCAAAATAACATCATATGATATTCTGTCTGAGATTCCCAGTGCTCTGTGGAAAGCCACCCCGGGCCTAGATCTCAGTTTCAAAGGGCGACTTTCATGGGTGGCCGCCTAAAATCCCAACACAAATCATCGCAATACTTCTCTGAGGTCAGTTCCAGAACTCAGTCTCTAAGAGGAATCACACCAGAGTTCAAGCCCTGGTGGACCCAGTCATCTTTTCCGACTGCCACATAAATGACCACAATGAAAACCAAAACACTCCCAAATGGCCCTCATCTTCTTCCATATAGACACTCATCATAACCTCTGGCTTGACGTTTCCTTGAGGGGCACAGCCCAAGAGAGTGTCCAAAATAGTCTCCCTTTCCTCTCATTTGCCTAAAGTCAGGGTGGCCTGGACACCCATTCTGTGAACCATGAGTGATCAAATAACCCTGACTTTAATACTGCTCTGCTTCTCCAATTTGAGGCCTACTGTCTGTGGAGTATAGATTCTTGATGTGAATTGGAGTAATGAAAAAACCCAATAACCCATTGGCTACACTCTGTAGGGTTTTGAAGAACTCATTTGACCCAATAAATGCCTATTCTCATTTTATGGAGGTCAGGAACCTTACAGAGGAAAGTGAGAGACTTCATCCTCAATGACTGCTTTTTGGGCCATTTTGGTTTTTGATGTGCCTTCTGGAATGTTACATATTTTTTTTTTTTGGTTTTAGTGCCTTCTGGAATATTACATAATTTTTTTTCTTTAGACATTATTGCCAGAGTTCCTATCTTCATCCCAGTGCAGGTGAAATCAAAGATAATACCAATCTACAGCTTCTGCAATAGCCATCCCTGTACTGCTTGCAGAACTTGCCTGGACACATTGTGAACTCACCTAAATGCATTGTGAACTATCTGTTGGTGCAGCGACTTGTGGTAGTGTTGGGGTATATTTGCTGATGATGTCATCGGTGGTACAATTTTTCCAAAAGGAGCCATCAATTGGCTTGGTGTATCTTCCTCCCTTCTGCGTGTCATGATCGTCCAGCTAAAATTTGGGGGGGCCAACAGAGGTGAGGCAAAGAACCTCACCCACCCCCGCTGGTACAAAGACCTCTCCACAGGTGTGGCTCTATACTGGACGGGTAGTCAGTGACGGGTAAGAACCAATTGCAATGGTACCAACTTAACGGGTAAAGACCATATGTACTATTGGACAACCTAAGGCAGGCACGGTCCCTAAGCCACATGCGTGTTGTTTAAACAGAGAGGCGAAGATGTTGAGAGCCACAGCCGAAGGGGCCCCAGCAAAATTCCTGCTGCCAGCAAACTTCCAGCTGCCGGCTGATGATTGGCTCACAGCGGCCCCAGCAACACCTAGCTGATTGGCTCCTCTGCGGTGATGCTCAATGGGCTGTTTCCCTGCCCTTTCAGACCACAAAACTGCTCATTGGGGGACTTTTTTTGACTCCGCCCACATGACCCAGCCAATCGCCCTCAAGAGCAGGAGTATTGTGGGAGGCGGAGAGAGGCTCCTGTGGGAGGGAGAGGTTTTGGGAAGCCAGTGGTGGCAGTTGGGGCTCTGAAGGTTTTTCCTGAGAGGCTGTTTTGTTTGGCATGTGTGGTTCTAAAAATAAAGTTAGTTTCTTTTGACAAGTGGCTGCTGATTGTGCCCAGCAAGACTGCGGCATTATCCTAATATTTCTACAATAACTGACCCAGTTTAACATCAATGCACGTAGATTCCTGTGGGAGAGGACATGATGTGTATTTTGACGTTCATTTTTATGTAACAGTGGTACATTACTATTTCTTCAGTTTACGCACATCATAGTATATATATTTGATCCACAAGTTCACAAATTTATAGGCATTTGTTTCTCTTTCAATCACTTTCTGCTTCAAAACACATGTATTCCTCCAGGTTTCTTGACTGGTCTTTTCATGAGACTTCTTTCCAAACACATTATTTCCGATTTCCATAATCACTTTTGAAGCAAAACTCACACATTCTTCATGAAAAACCATAATGTTGATATAACCATTATATATATTACTGGTTGGAATGAAGGATTGTATATCAATGTGAGATTTTCTGCATATTTTCAGATATCAATTCAATCCATTATTTAAAGTTAGAACCAGTTATAATATTTCTTTACAGTATGGTCTATTCATGCATTATCTCTATAATTATAGACACAGTGTACACCATTTTTACCTCCAAAAATAATTGATACGTCTTCAAAATATTGCTCCCAGAAATGGTGGAAGAAATACTCATGTCACCTGATCTACATATACATTTTACCACAGTAATATTCTGCACACAGAAAGAAGAGGTCAAACTTATGTTTGTACCAAAGCCTAAATGAAAAGTGAGCATGGATTAAGGAAAACATCCATGTCCATATTGCCTAATGCTCTCAGAAGTTCATCCTATTGGTGACTACATGTTTGTTTTATCCTAAGATTATAAATTCAAACTCAAGCCTGTTGAAAATGTATAATTCTATCACTCACTTTATACTTTGCCTGATATCCTAATGTCAATTGATATCTGCATTCCTACATTTTTCCCCAGTTCATCCTTTTGACAGACTCTCCACATGTGCTGACAATTACATTCACTCTCTATCCGAAACCCTATTGCTAAAGATCTTTTCATCCAAATCTTATACTCACTCTTCTTTCAAAACCTACCAACAATCTTACTAATCCTACAAATTATTTCTTTTTGACTGGATGTTCTCTTCATCATTCAATCAACCAAGGTACAAGGAATTATGCCATTGTATATCGATTTATCTGAGACATCTGTGCAGAATATAATTCAAAGCTAAGAATCCCAGCCAAGGGTCCAATGCAATTCTGGGCTTCAAATATTACCTAGATGTTTGTTTTCATACTTATATTTCACTTATATTCTTATAAATATCGCACGCTCCCAATACCATAATTTATCCCGCAGAATGATTCCTAACCCAAATGGAACATGTTATTAACCCTGACCATACACTGTTCTCTCAATCTAACTTTACTGAAGAGCAGGGACAGAGTTGGTCTTTCAATACAGAAATTAGGGGATCTTCCACTTGCTGAGAACCTCCAAGGTCATTAAAGAAATGATCCCTGGATTAAATGTAGGCAGCTATGAATGACGTCAGAGAGCAAAAGTCATCTTCCATGACAAACAACCTGGTTAGCATGAAGGGATGTGTCTGAATCAACATTTCTTTTCTTAATGAATAGAAGATGGACCAAACCAGGCCTATCTGGAGAGCTTTTTGTGGGTGCCTATGTTTGATATACCATGCAAACTTGTGAATGTTTCACTGGAAGAAGGGGCCGCCTCCAACTCATTGGACTTTGGAAGCAACTGTTAGGACAAATTGGTTGACAAGGCAGTAACCTAATTCAGTTCCTGAAGGAAGTGACCTACGTCACTTCCTTGGTGAAGAAATTCTCTGAACTTGGGATCCATGAAGACAGGTACCCAGAGCCAGTCCCAGTCCCAGTCCCAGTGGGCTCACTTGTTCAGTTTTACCAAGGACAGGGTCAGTCTTTCTTGGTACCTACCTATGTGAGGATGGCCAAAGGCCAGAAGAGCTCTGAAGAGGGACCTTTTCTGAGAAAGCAGTAGTGGCTCACCGCTGGCTCCTGACAACTTCACAAAGTTGGCCAAAGAGACCAGATCTGAGTCAGGACAGGACATTTCGGGAGAACATTTTATGGCCCACCAGTCAGAGGACACTCTGGATAATCACAGACCTACTTGGGGGAAGGAGGTGTCTTTTTGGGAGTGGTTGTGGTTTTGTGGTTTTGTCACATGTTCTGAGAATAGGTAGGAAATGTGGTTTGTTTGGTTTGGATTGGACTGTTTCTAGTAAGTCGTTTGACATGTAAGTGTTTCTATGTCTGTGTATCCCACTGTGTCTGTGGTTGTAGACATTGGAAAAGAGAATAAATTAATGGATGTGTCCTGTCTAGTAGAAAGCTTCCCAGCATTCATCCTGCCCAATTGATGAATGGACTGCGGCTTGCGTTCTGGATGGGCAAAACCTTCTATCTTTTTAAGATCCTGTTTTCTTCCTGAATTCTGGCCACTCTCCAGAATAGGCTCATGGTTTTGTGTACAAGATATATACCACCTCCAAGCTCTGTGACATGGCCATGTACTTGATAGCTGAAGTGAATGGGGAGCATCTCAGAAAACTCAGATATCAGTGTGACCAGGAAAGTCTCAGTGGAGAAACCCTGCTTTGTGTTTTTTGCTTACCTGTTCTTCTGTTGCCCTAAATGTCAGGAAGGTATTTGATTCTGGCCACCCCTTTGTGAAGCCTGAAGAAAACAGTTTTCAAATGAAAATGAATGGGCATCACCTGTGGCTCTTTGCTTAATTGCTTTGTAAAAGGATGTGTCTGAATCAGCCTCTTGGTTCTGTGTGAGGTTGTGGCTTAGATTCTCAGCACCTGATGCATCAAAAGATAGATTCCATGTGTGCATTCAAAACAGAAATGGCAAATGAGTCTCTTGCCTTCCTCTATTAGATTCCTGACCTTCATCAAGTAAGAATCAGGATCCTTTAGTTCAAAAGAGTTCTTTGAACCCCTGCAGAAGTGCTTGGGTTTTCTGATGACTCCAAATCACATAAAGAATCTATACCTGACAGTCAGTAGGACTCAAATTGGAAAAGCAGAACAGTATTAATGCCATGCCTATTTGATCAGTTCTGGTTCACAGGAAGGTTGTGTAGGCCACCCTGACTTTCGGCAAATGAGGGGAAAGGGAGCTTATTTTGGACAGTGTCTTGGTCTGCGCCCCTCATGGAAACTTCTAGCCAGAGGTTATGATTAGTGTCTATATGGAAGAACATGAGGGCCATGTGAGAGTGTTTTGGATTTCATTGTGGTCATTTGTGTGGAGGTGGGAAAAGATGACTGCGTCCACCTGTGTTTCAACTCTTGTGGGATTCCCCTTGGAGACTGAGTTCTGAAACTGACCTTAGAGAAGTATTGCCATGAATTGTGTTGGGATTTTCGGAGGCCACGCATGAGAGTCACCCTTGGAAACTGAGATCTAGGCCCAGGGTGGCTTTCCACAGAGCACTGGGAATCTCAGCGAGGATATCACTTGATTATATTCTGAAAGACTTGGCAGCAATAGTTGAGAGTCAAAACACACATGGACCTCACATTGTAGACCTCAATGTGGCTGGCTTTATGTGACCTTGGGCCACTCTTTCAGAAGACTTGCCTGTGAGAGTTCTCTAGAGCTTCCATTGAAATGAGATTCCTCAATATTTAATGGTTCCTGAATGAATTGAAACCCACAGTAACTCCAACTTCATCCTTGAAAAATGGCTAGAAAATACCATGAAATTTTTGAAATTTCCATGACCAGCTGGCACTGGAAAACCATTTGATGTCCTGTTGCTTATCATGAGTATACAAGACAGTGCCTGGTTTGACTGAGTTTCATGATAATGGTGTAGAAAAGATATGCCAGTAAGTTGGAGCCTGCTGAGTAGTGGGCCAAGAGCAGTAGAGTGTAGGTGTGTGAAAAAACATCTGTGGTGGGGCCACGTGGATCTGCCATTGGCTTAGAAATGGTTTGTGACTGACATGGTGCAGCTAGCAGACCTTTGGATGTAAAGGCATCTTGTTGTATGGAGAGGTTTCAGGGCAATGTTCAGAATCATGTTGCTATGGTCAAGGGGGCAACTATGTGTGATAGAAGGCTTCTTGGTACATTCTCCTGCCGATCCTGACCACCACACGTGACAGAACTCCCTGCAGCACTGTATCACAGTTAAACTCCTTTATTTCATAAAGTAAATACCAAACTTTCAGTGCAGCATCAAATAACATGATTAAATGTGAAGGATGATCAAATGGCTTCACAGTCCACATGGGGAGACACTTAGCCCCTAGTAGCCCCAGTTTGCCTACAAAGAGAGAATTCAGTACTGCTGCCTCGTGTTCATAGGAAAATAAAAAAACATGTCGTCCAGGTCACATAGATGCAGACTCAGCTTTGATGGTCTCACTACAAAGGAAGCTAAAGCTCCTGACAACAACATATATTTCAAGTGCCCAACCTCAGAGGCATTTTCTCAAGAAGTCTTAAGGCCGACACAGCTCCATGTTTGTGGTATTTACCCTGTCCCTTACTTTTGGAAACTCCTCTACCACCTTCAAGGTTGTGAACTCCTGAGCATTTTCCATTCCAGATATTTATTATGAACTCAAACAACAACAAGTGCTGGCGAGGATGTGGAGAAAAGGGTACACTTGTACATTGCTGGTGGGACTGCAAATTGGTGCAGCCAAATTGGAAAGCAGTATGGAGATTTCTTGTAGAGGTGGGAATGGAACCACCATTTGACCCAGGTATTCCCCTTCTCAGTCTATTCCCTAAAGACCTAAAAAAAATGCTACAGGGACACTGCTACATTGATGTTCATAGCAGCACAATTTACAATAGCAAGACTGTGGAACCAACCTAGATGCACTTCCATAGATGAATGGATAAAAAATGAGGCATTTATACACAATGGAGTATTACTCTGCATTAAAAAATGACAAAATTTTTACAGAGAAATGGATGGCATTACAGCAGATTATGCTAAGTGAAGCTAGCCAATCCCTAAAACCAAATGCCAAATGTCTTTTTGATATAAAGAGAGTAACTAAGAACAGAGTAGGGACGAATAGAATGAGAAGAAAATTAACATTAAACAGGGATGAGAGGAGGAAGGGAAAGGGAGAGAGAAGGGAAATTGCATGGAAATAAAAGGAGACCCTCAGGGTAATACAAAATTACATACAAGAGGAGGTGAGGGAAAGGAAAAAATTATACAAGGGGGAGAAATGAATTACAGTAAAGAGGTAGAGAGAGAAGAGGAGAGGGGAGGTAATGGGAGGGGGATAGTAGAGGTTAGGAAAGGCAGAAGAATACGACAGACACTAGTATGGCAATATGTAAATCAATGGATGTGTAACTGATGTGATTCTGCAATCTGTTTATGGGGTAAAAATGGGAGTTCATAACCCACTTGAATCACAGTGTGGAATATGATATATCAAGAACTATGTAATGTTTTGAACAAGCATAAATAAAAATTTAAAAAAAGAAAACTAACTTTGGTGAATGGTGCAAAGAAATCCTAATATTTCTACAGTAACTGACACAGTTTAACATCAATGCGAGAAGATTCCTGTGGGACATGATGTGTATTTTGATGTTCATTTTTATTCAGCACTGGTACATTACTATTTCTTCAGTTTATTCACATCATATTATAATATTTCATCCACAAGTAAGCAAATTTATCGTCATTTTTTTCAATTTCCATCACTTCCTGCTTCAGAACTCATGAATTCCTCGGTGTTCTTTGACTGGCATTTTCATGAGACTTCTTTCCAAACACATTATTTTCAATTTCCATAATCACATTTGAAGCAAAACTCACTCAAACTTCATGATAAATCGTACCCTAATATTAATATTAGGTGTATAACTGGTTGTCATGAATGATTGCATATCAACATAAGATTTCTTATATATTTTCAGATAACAATTCAATCCATTATTTAAAGTGGAACAAGTTGTATTATTTATTAAAATTAAGGTCTATTCATGCATTATCTGTATATTCATAAAAACAGGGTACACCTCTTTTTACCCCCAATGCTAATTTATACGTTTTCAAAATACTGCTCCTAGAAATGGTGGAAGAAAAAATCATGTCATCTGATCTACATATACATTTTATCACAGTAATATTCTGGAAACAAAATGCAAAGGTCCCACTTAGGATTGTACCAAAGCCTAAATGTAAAGTGAACATGGATTACTAACAATATCCATGTCCATGTTGCCTAATGCTCTCAAATGTCAATCCTATTGGTGACCTACATATTTGTTTCTTCCTAAGATTAGATATTCAATCTCAACCCTGTTGAAAATGTCTTATTCTATCACTCACTTTATACTTTGCCTGATTTCCTAATGTCTCTATTGATATCTGCTTTTCTACAAATTTTCCCCAGTTCATCATTGTGTCTGATTTCTTCATATGTGCTGACATTTATATTCACTCACTGCCCGAAAAAAATTGCTAAAGAACTTTTGTTACATATCCTATACTAACTCTACTTGCTAAACATAACGACTATCTTCTTTTTTTTTTAAATTTTTTTTATTGGTTGTTCAAAACATTACAAAGCTCATGGCATATCATCTTCCATACATTTGATTCAAATGGGTTATCAGCTCCCATTTTTACCCCAAATACAAGTTGCAGAATCACATCGGTTACACATCCACATTTTTACATAATACCATATTAATGACTGCGACTATCTTCTTAATCCTACTGACAATCCCTTTTGACTGGATGTTCTCTTCAGCATTCAATCATCCAAGGTTCAAGTTCCTCTGCCATTGTATATCGATTTATTTGAGACATGTGTGCAGATAAATATCCCAATCAATGGCCCAATGCCCTTCTGGGATTGAAATCTTACTTTAATTTCTGTTTTCATACATATATTTAACCTCTATATTCTTATAAATATCACAGGTTTCCAATACCATTATTAATCCAGCAGAATGATTCCTAACCCAAATCGAACATGAAATTAACCCTAACCATACACTGTTCACTTAATCTAACTTTACAGAAGAGCAGAGACAGATTGTTCTTACAATACAGGAATGTAGGGGATGCTCTACCTGTTAAGAACCTCAAAGGTCCATGCAGAAATGATCCCTGGAGAAGATGTAGGCAGCAATGAAGGACCTGAGAGACAAAAAGTCATTTTCCATGGCAAACAACCTGGTCAGGATGAAGGGTTTTGTCTGAATCAGCCTCTATCTTCTTACTGTAGAGAAGATGGACCAAACCAGGCCTGTGTGGAGAGCTGTTCCCAGGTGCCAATGGTTGATATACCATTCTAACTTGTGAAAGTGTCACAGGAGGTAGGGGCAGCCACCATCTCATGGGACCCTTGAAAGCAATCGTTAGGACAAAGTGGTTGCCACGGCAGTAACCTCATTCAGTTCCTGAATGAGGTGACCTACCACTCTTCGTTGATGACGGATCTCTCTGAACTTGGGATCCAGGAAGCCAGGCACCCAGAGTCAGTCCCAGTTTCTTACCCAGTGGGCTCAGTTGTTTGGAATAACCAAGGACAGAGTAAGTCTTCCTTGGTACCTACTGATGTGAGGATTGCCAAATGCCAAGAGAGCTCTAAAAAGGGGAATTTCCTGAGAAAGCAGGTAGTGGCTCACCACTGGCTCCTGAAAACTTCACAGTGTTGGCCAAGGTGACCAGATCTGAGAAGGACAGGCCATTTCAAGGAAACATAGTATGGCCCATCAGTCAGAGTACATTCCAATTAGTCACAGACCTACTTGAATAAAGGAGGTGTCGTTGTGGGTGTGATTGTGATTTTGTGGTTATGTCTCATGTTCTGAGAATAGGTAAGAAAGGCGGTTTGTTTGCTTTAGAGTGGACTGTTTATAGTAAGTCATTTGACAAGGTGATTGTTTGTATGCCTGTGTATCCCACTGTGTCCGTGGTTGTAGACATTATAAAAGATAATGCATCAATGGATGTGTTCTGTCTAGTAGAAAGCTTGCCAACATTCATCCTGCCCAATTTATGAGTGGACTGCAGGTTGCTTTAGGGACGGGCAACACCTACTATCTTCCGAAGTTCCTGTTTTCTTCCTGAATTCTGGCCACTCTCCAGAGTAGGCTCATGGTTTTGTGTCCAAGATATGTACCACCTCCAAGCTCTGTGACATTGCCATATACTGGATAGCTGAAGGGAATAGCAAGCATCTCAGAAAACTCAGATATCAGTGTGACAAAGAAAGTCTCAGTAGAGAAACCCTGCTTTGGGCCTTTTGCTTACCTATTTTTCTGTTGCTCTGAGAGTCACGAAGGTCTCTGCCTCAGGCCACCAATTTGTGAAGCCTGAAGAAAACTGTTTTCAAATGGAAACGAATTTTCATCACCTGTGTATCTTTGCTTAATTGCTTTGGAAAGGGATGTTTCTGAATCAGCCACTTGGCCCTGTGTGAGGCAGTGGCTTAGATTCTCAGCACCTGATGGAACTAAAGAAAGATCCCATGTGTGCTTCCAAAACCAAAATGGCAAAAATATCAGTAATTGTGTATGAAGTATCTTCCCTTACTCTGATAGGTTTCTGATCTCCATCAAATGAGACTAGGGATCCTTTGGGTCAAATGAGTTCTTCAAAGCCCTGCAGAGGCTAGCCCATATGAACTTGGGTTTTTTCATTACTTTAAATCACATTAAGAATCTATACCTGACAGTCAGTAGGCCTCAAACTGGAGAAGCAGAGCAGTATTAAGGCCAGGCTTATTTTATCACTCCTGGTTCACAGGAATGGTGTCCAGGCCCAGCTGACTTTAAGCAAATAAGGGATAAGGGAGCTTGTTTTGGATACTGTCTTGTGCTGCGCCCCTCATGGAAACCTCCAGCCAGAGGTTATAATGAGTGTCTATATGGAAGAAGGTGAGGACCATGTGGGAGTGCTTTGGTTTTAATTTTGTTCATTTGTGTAGTGGTTGGAAGAAATGACTGGATCCACCAGGGCTAGAACTTTGGTATGATTCACCTTAGAGACTGAGTTCTGGAACTGACCTCAGAGAAGTATTGTCATGAATTGTGTTGCGATTTTAGAAGGCCACGCATGAGAGTCGCCATTGGAACCTGAAATCTAGGCCAAGGGTGGCTTTCGACTGATCACTTGGAATCTCAGCCAGGATATCACATGATTTTATTCTGAAAGACTTGACAGGCATAGTTGAGAGTCAAAACACACATGGACCTCACATTGTAGACCTCAATGGGCTGGGCTTCATGTGACTATTTGGCTACTCTTTGGGAAGCCTTGCCTTTGAGAGTTCTCCAGAGCATTCATTGAAATGATTTTCCTCAACATTAAATGGTTCCTGAATTTATTGAAACCCACAGTTTCTCCAACTTCATCCTTGAAAAGTGGCTAGATAAATACCCTGAAATTTTTGAAACTCCCATGACCAGGTGGCACTGGAGAACCTTTGGATCTCCTGTTGCTGATCATGAGTGTACCAGACAGTGCCTTGATTCACTGGGTTTCATGATAATGGTGAAGAACAGAGATGCCAGTAAGTTGAGAATGCTGAGTAGTGGGCCCAGAGCAGTGGTGTGCAGGTGTGTGATAAAATATCTGAGGTGGGGCCGTGTGGATTTCCAATTGACTTCCAAATGCCTTTTGGCTGCCATGGTGCATCCAGCAGAACCTTACCTGTAAAGGCATCTTATTATATGGAGAGGTTTCAAGGCAATGTTCAGAATCAGGTTGGTATGGTCAAGGAAAAAGCTGTGTGAAATAGAAGCCTGGTTGGTGCATTCTCCTGCAGTTCCTGACCCACCAAACGTGAAAGAACTCCCTCCAGCACTGTGTCCCAGTTGAACTCCTTGTATTTCGTGAAGCAAATACCAAACTCCCAGTGCAGCTCCAAGAAACACAACAAAAATGGAGGATGATCAAATGGCTTCACAGTCCACACGGTGAGACACTTAGCCCCCAGTGGCCACAGTTTACCTACCAAGAGAGAATTCAGCACTGCTGCCTCATGTTCATTGGAAAATAAGAAACCATGCTCTCCATTCACATAGATGCAGACCCAGCTTTGATGGTCTCAATAAAAAAGAAGCTAAACCTTCTGACAACAAAATATATTTAAAGTACCCAACCTCAGCGGCAGTTTCTCAAGAAGTCTTTAGGCCGGCAGAGCTCTATGTTTGTGGGGTGTTTACCTCTTAGACCAGGATGTAAGAAAAGAACACTGACTCCAGTTAAAATCAAATTAAAGTAAGCTTATTATTTCCACTGGCTGGGCTGCCTCTCCCCCCAAAGATTGCGAGAGCAAGAGAGCAACCCCACCTTTACTACAGCCCAGGTTTGCAGCCCAGAAAGTTACACAAAAATGGGGTAACAGAAAACAGAACTCTGACAAGCATCACACTAATGGGAGTTTACATTTTTTTTTTTTTTGCTAGCCCCAACATCAAAATTTATGAGGACCATTAGAGCCTCAGAGAGGGTCATTGTCTGGCCACAGAAGGCCAATATTTATGAGGTGTGACAAAGTTTCAGAGAGGGCTGCTACCTGGTCAGAGAGCCATGCACGGGTGAGTTTAAGGCACGGGCAGTCATTCCAAGCAGGTTCAGAATTTGCAGTAATTTACAGTAAAGCCAAAATGATTTTTTCATGGCTTTGTTGCAAGATGGCTCCCAATTTTAATAAAAGATAAGGTTGGGTCTATCATTCCCCCCTTTTCTTATGTGTCCCTTTGTAATCCTTGATAGGTTAGTGGAAAAGCACTGAGGAAATTTTAATCCCTCAGTTAACAGTCTCCAAATTTTTAGAACTCACCGAAAACCAGTCTCCCTGATATTACCTGACTTAATTAATTACTTATATTGATAGTCTATTTATTTTGGGCTCCATTGGTGTAAGTGGAGAGTCGTCTCTCATTTTGCCTTCTTCTCAGCTGAGAGAGGGTGACATGAGTGTGCATGGCGTGAGAGACATGAGTTGCCTTTTTGAAGTCAGTAGAGGAATATGAGTTGCCTTTTAGAAGTCAGTTCTTTTTGAAGTCTTGTTGAGGAAGAACAGGTTGTAAAGTCATCTGGGGATGGGTTCTTCTATGAGAGAAACAAAAAACATGAGTATTGAATAAATGTTGCAGTAGCTGGATCATGTCACTGTATGAAGTACCCTCACCAGTCTTTTATATCCCCAATTATCAGGACTGTCAACTTAATATTTAACTTTTAGTGTTACAGTTGTCCCTCCCCATAATATACAGTTCAATAATTTAATGTCATCTGATTTTGCAAAATCCTTTCACTAGTATGACCTCTGTGTCTAATAGAGAAACATTTAATTCTGTTACTCAGGGCTGGATAATCGTACTAGCAAACACCAAGCCTACCTGTGTAGGTTAGGAATATCTGTAGGCCTTAAACTAAAAACTTCTGCCTCTGGCAGCTCCTCTTGATAGTCTTTGTAGCCAACAGTTTTACTTATTTTTGGAGGCTAACATAAAGTGTATACCTTAAAATATTATTATTATTATTATTATTATTATTATTATTATTTAAAATGCCCAGGAATGGCTGTATTTTGGTTTTAACTGTCTTTGATCAGTGTTTAAGATGAAGCAGTCAAATGACTTTTGTTTCTATCTATTGTTAGCAGTCAGCTGAGCTTTTATGGGAGTCATTCCTTGGGAAACTTGAGAGCAGCTTCTCAGTTCTGCTAGTGCAATTTGAGCTAGGTGGGTTCAGGTCTTGCTTGACCATGTGGCTTCCCTCAGAAGCATCAGGGATGTCTCCCTTTCCTGATGACTCTCCTCTTTGTAGCAAATGCACTGATTGGCTTTCTGTTCTCCAGTGGTCTCATTAATCTCCCTGATCGGGAGGTTATGTGGCCCAGAGTTGCAAAGCTCATAGAGAAGTCCCCTGTTCCCTGGATTCAGACTGACTCAAAGGGCAAGAGTCAAATATTGTTTTTTTGGCCCTTTTCATTTAACTTTAATTTTCAATCCTAATCTGAAACAACCAGCAAATAAATAGCCATATATTAAGAGTACTGCACTTTAATGTCTATAAGTTTATAATTATTTATATTTTATTAATTGGGATCTTACTATTCTGTCTGTCTTGTAGTTGATGACTTATTTTCTTAAATTAACCCATGTTGTGTTCTTAAAGCAACACTTCTGTAAAACAGCAACAGGGAATCTTTAGATCACTTATAAAGAATTTAAAAAATAAAATTTTTTAACAAGAGTAAAAATACTTAGTTCATGTAATACCTACCCTGAATTTTTTGGTGAGTTATATATTATATCACCTTTTTGAGATCCTAGTAATCTTGACAGAAAAAAAAATTGAACATAACTTTAAATGAAATAAAATCTGACCTACTGCTTTCGTAGTCATTCTCACATGTAGTAAGATGGGACACAGAGTCTTATCTCAGGTAAGCAGGGCTCCTTATAAATCTTAAATGCTTTAGTTCTCAAGCTGATCTTTTTTTTAAATATCATTTTACAAAGTTTACATTAATTGTTTGAGGTCACATGAACGTTAGCTCACACCATATGATATCACATTTAAAACATGAATTAAAGTACGGCTGAAAGATTTTAACCTTTACATAGATTAGGGTCTCATTAACTTAAAAATACATTTAAATTGTTCCACAATGTAAAAAGTAACATAAAACTTTACATATATTATTGATAACAGGTAAATAAATCCCCAATATATATTTTATTTACCATACAACTTCAGAACACCTGCTTGATATAATGCTCTTTTAAAGTTTCTACCTTATAGACTTGTATAACTGGAAAATATGAGCACATTAATAGCATCACAATTGCATTGAAGTTTCTACATTAACCAAGTTTAGCTTTTAAAGAAATGGCAGTACAGTGCTCTAAAATAACAGTTCTTATTTAAACATTTTTTTAATTTTTATGGTTGCTTGCTATAGAAAATTTAAATCTTAATAAACTTAATGTTATGGGTAAACTTATGTTTAAGAAATTTTTGTCTCTTCTACACATGACTGATTTTTTACAATCTTATACAGACTTTAGTACAAACTTATACAGACCTTAGTATATCAATCAGATATCAAACAAAAGTACTCATGAATGAGTAATCCCATATCAAATTTACTTTACTTATTTATCAAAATATTAGACAAATTTTTTGAACACTGTAAACCATTTTTTTGATTGAAAGAAAAGTCCTGGAACAAAGGCATATTAGACCTTTTGTAGACATTAATAGTTTATTAGATTTTTGAACACCTAGAAAAACTTGTAGGTTAAATTTAAAGACATTTATATTTATCTGTTTACCCAATTTAAATTGAAACATTTAAATCACGTGAATTAAAGATCTTTGGATCCACTTTTTAAAATTGTTTTTATGAGTTCTTTTTAATATGAGTGCTCCTTATATATGTTAATTTGTGTATCATATATATGATATATGGACATATATATATATATATATATATATATATATATATAGACATACAACACATAACAAATTGTGCACACATAATAAAAGTGAAGGCCTTGTAGCTTTTCACAGGTGAAATCTCCATTGCAATGATTTAAAAATTCCACAGTTGTTCAAAGATATTACTGATCAGAAAAACATTAACCTAGGTCTGTAGGAGCAAAATCATGAGCTCAAAAAATAAATAAAGAATCTAAGGAAAAAATTATGAGTCCTAGAAAAATGACTGGCCAGTAATTAGTAAATACCATACAATTTACCTTTTTTTTCCCTTAGGCCTCAAATAAGTCTCCTACTAAGCTTACAGGCTTCTTTCATTTGCATTTCAAAATAAGTCCTGGCTGAGGTCTGGAAGAAGAAGGAAAAAAAGGCTATTCTGAGCAGAAACCTTAGACCTAAGGTATTTTAAACATAATTTTCATGTTAGGATGTTGAAAATTATGATACAAGTTTAAGATACAATTCACAAAATTTTATATCTTTACAAGTGGTTTTGTCAAAAGATATCATACTATGATTTAGTATCCTTGTCCAAATTAATGCACTGGTACACACAGTGACATTTTCCGAGGCTACCTAATTTAAAATTGGTGAAACAAAGACTGAATGATTGGGAAGTTACTTGCCAACTTGGAAGTAGAGTTCTTTAGTTTTCCATCCTAAGTATTTAAGTTCTCTGGCATGAATTATCTGAAACCATGAACTAAACAAATACCTAAACCCGACTTTTAACTGCAAGATTGTGGAATGCTTCAAAAACCCATTCAGATACCAGATTGGTACAATGAAACATCATCATTTAGACACACATTCAGCTAAGATCATTTCCAAGAAACAATTTATAATATTAACACATTATTGCACATGTCTTAAAGGGCTAGAAAAAAGACACAAGACAGACAGAAATGAACTCCAGAAAATGGCTGACAGACAGAACCCTTTGAAACAGAGCAAATAAGAGAAAAATCTCCTTCTCCAGTGGCACCACAGATGTCCCCACAAGGGGACCAGATGTTTTCACAGAGGAGCAACCTGAAATATAAAATAAAGTGTCTCCATGGCGACTTTACTGCATTTAGTGTCCCCTTTTTGTTTTTCTCTTTTTTTAAGAAGACAGAGGTGGCATTATCCTTGCAGTGCAGGGAACGAAGGAGGGAATTCCCTGAAGCAACAGGGCTTCGGCAGATGCTGGGAGATACTCAGTTCTTCATTCCCCAGCAGGCATTACCATCTGCACTGGGTGTGCTCCAGGCAGCCAGCTAGGGGCTTCTCTCATTCTGCTTAACAAATGGTGGTAAAGTTCATCACAGTTCCTTAAAACACAGTCCAAAGGGGTGTCAGGCTTACTTGCTTTGTTACCCATTTTCAAGTTCAATATCCTTAAGATTTTATCACAGAAATCACAAAACAAAACGCACAAAAACAACAAACAAAAAACATATAGAACACAGAACAAAACACACACACACACACACACACACACAAAAAAAAAAAAAAAAAAACAGAATCCCGTTGCCAAAACAGAAAAACAGATGAGCAATTCAACGTCTTGCTAAAGCTCTGGGGTAGGAGCGCATGCGTGTCCCTCGGCACCTCTCTAACCTTCCAGAGGAATTCCCTACAGAACGGAACAGAGGACAGAACGATTCTCATTACTATCCTGGACAGGAGTGAATGTGAGCCTCCCCAGGCCACCTCTCTGTCATTAGAACAGATCTCCCTTAACCAGATATAAGATGTTATCAAGGTGCCACTTACCTATGGAGGCCTCCTCCACCAGGTACTTGCTAATAGTTTCAGTGCGGTGGTTCACTGCAGTGCTCCCCAGACCGACGGCTCACTCCAAGGCCTTGGAACATCTCAAGTTGTGCACCCCCTAGAGTGGCTCCCCAGCCCGTAGCCCTGGAGGGAAGGCCAGCTTCAGAATTTTCAGCAGTCTGGTCTTGTGATCTGGTCGGGCAGGGTCATCTCACTGGGGAACTCCAAAATGTTGGAATAGGATGCAAGAAAAGACCAGTGACTCCAATTAAAATCAAATTAAGGCAGGCTTATTATTAAAACTGGCCAGGCTGCCTCTCCCTCCAAAAATGGTGGGAACAAGACAGCAACACCACCTTTCCTACAGCCCAGCTATATAGCCCAGAAAGTTACACAAAAAGGGGGTTACAGATAACAGAACTTTGAAAGCATCACACTGATGGTAGTTTACATTTTTTTTGCTGGCCCCAACATCAGAAATTATGAGGACCATTAGAGACTCAGAGAGGGTCGTTGTCTGGCCTGGGAAGGCCAATATTTATTAGGTGTCACTAATGTTTCAGAGAGCACTGTTATCTGGTCAGAGAGCCAGGCATGGATGAGTTCAAGGCACGGACAGGCATTCCAAGCAGGTTCAGAATTTGCAGTAATTTATAGTAAAGCCCAAATTATCTTTTCATGGCTTTCTGGCAAGATGGCTCCCAATTCTAATAAAAGATCAGGTTGGGTCTATCAAGCCTGTCCTTTACTTTTGGAAACTCCTCTACAACCTGCAAGGTTGTGAACTCCTGACCATTTTACATTCCAGATATGTATTCACAGATTTTCTAACTCATGTCCTCCAACTGTGTCTTATTTGGGGTGAAGGTAATATCAAGGCATTGTTCTGGATGAGAGTGGGAAGATTTTTTTGTAGCACATATTTGCATACACATTTAGGAGATCACTCCTCCTAAACACTGATTTGGAACAGAAAATTCAATCTATGGGGGAGCTTCCTAGCTGAACAACATTATACATAAATTCAAGTTCATTAAATAAATAGTTTTGTATCAGTGGATGATATATATTTCAAGATGGATTTAAATTGGCATATATATTGCTACATTTTAATGTCCATGTGACTTTTGTGTTTATAATGTTTTGTGATTAATGTGGATTTATAATCAAATTTTCACAAGATTATTCTCAGAAATATTCATCCAACTTAAATACATACTTTTTTCCTAGTACTGAAAAGTAACTTCAGTGAATGGTGCATAAAAATCCTAATATTTCTACAGTAACTGACCCAGATTAACATCAATGCAACTAGATTCCTATGGGACATGATGTGTATTTTGATGTTCATTTTTATTCAACATTGGTACATTACTATTTCTGCAGTTTATGCACATTATATATAGTATGATATATAATGTTCAATCACTTCCTTCTTGAGAACACATGTATTCTTACAGGTTTCTTGACTATTCTTTTCATGAGACTTCTTTCCAAACACATTATTTTTGATTTCCATAATCATTTTTGAAACAAAACTCACACACCTTTCAGGATAAACCACAACCATAATATTACCATTAGATGTATAACTGGTTGCAGTGAATGATTGTATATCAATATGAGATTTCTTTTATATTTTCAGATATCAATTCAATCCATTATTTAAAGTAGAGCAAGTTATATTATTTACACACAGTATGGTTTATTCATGCATTATCTGCATATTCATAGACACAGGGTACACCTATTTGTGCCCTCAGTAGTAATTTATACATCTACAAAATATTGCTACAGAAATGGTGGAAGAAATACTCAAGTCACCTGATCTACATATACATTTTATCACAATAATATTCTGGACACAAAATGCAAAGGTCACACTTATGATTTTACCAAAGCCTAAATAAAAAGTGAGCATGGATTAATAAAAACATCCATGTCCTGGTTACCTAATGGTCTCAAAAGTCAATCCAATTTGTGACAACATATTAGTTTCTGCCTAAGGTTATATATTCAGACTCAAACCGTTGAAAATGTCTAAACAAATTACACACTTCATACTTTTACTGACTTCCTAATGTCTCTATTTATATCTGCTTTCGTACATATTTTCCCCAATTAGTCATTGTGACTGACTCTTCACATGTGCTGACATTTACATTCACTCTCTACCCGAAACCTTATTTGTAAAGAACTTTTGGTACAAATCCTATACTCATTCTTCTTTCTAAACCTACTGATTATCTTGCTAATCCTACAGACTATCCCTTTTTTATTGGATATTCTGAATGTTATTCAATCATCTAGTGTATACGATCCTATTTCTTTGTATATCAATTTATCTGAGACATCTGTGCAGAATATAATTCAAAGCAAAATATGCTACTCAAGGGCCCAAAGTCATACTTGGCTTCAAGTCTTCCCTAGATTTCTGTTTCCATACTTATATTTCACCTATATATTCTTGTAAATATCTCAGGTTCCCAATACCGTTATTCATCCAGCAGAATGATTCCTAACGCAAATAGAACATGATATTAACATTAACCATACACTGTTCCCTCAATCTAACTTTACAGCAGTGCAGGGATAGAGTTGGTCTTACAATCCAGGAATATAGGGGATCTTCCACCTGCTGAGAATCTCAAAGATCCATGCAGAAATTATCCCTGAAGAAGATATAGAATGCTATGAAGGACCTGAGAGAGCAAAAGTCATTTTCCATGGCAAACAACCTGGTCAGGATGAAGAGATGTGTCTGAATAAGCCTCTCACATTTTAATGTAGACAAAATGGACCAAACCAACCCTGTGTGGAGATCTCTCCCCCAGTACCTATTGTTGATATACCATTCTAACTTGTGAAAGTGTCACAGGAAGTAGGGGCAGCCTCCATCTCATGGGACCTTAGGAAGAAACTGTTAGGACAAAGTGTTTTCCAAGGCTGTGAGCTCATTCAGTTCATGAAGGAAGTGACCTACCTCACTTCATTGTGATGGAACTCTCTGAACTTGGGATCCCAGAAACCAGACACCCAAGGTCAGGCCCAGTAACAGTCACAGAGATCTCACTTTTTTGGATTTATCATGGAAAGAGTCAGTCTTTCTTGGTACTTACAGATGTGAAGATGGTCAAATGCCAGAAAAAATCTGAAGAGGTGTCTTCCCTGAGAATGCAGGTAGTGGCGGCTCAAAGCTGGCTCCTGACAACTTCACAGAGTGGGCCAAGGAGTCCAGATTTGAGAACAGACAGGCCATTTCGGGTGAACAAAGAATGGCTCACCAGGCAGAGGACACTCTGGTTAGTAACAGACCTTCTTGGGGGAAGGAGGTGTAATTGTGGGAATGAGTGTGGGTTTGTGGTTTTGTCTCATGTTCTGAGAATAGGTAGGAAAGTTGGTTTGTTTGGTTTGGAGTGGACTGTTTCTATTAAGTCATTTGACAAGGCAAGTGTTTCTATGTCTGTGTATCCCACTGTGTCCGTGGGTGTAGACATTACAAAAGAAAATGCATCAATGGATGTGTCCTGTCTAGGAGAAAGCTTCCCAACATTCACGGTGCCCAATTTATAAAAGGACAGAGGGTTGCCTTATTTGTGGGCAAGACCTGAAATCTTCCTAAGTTCCTGTTTTCTTCCTGAATTCTGGCCACTCTCCAGAATAGGCTCATGATTTCGTGACCAAGATAGGTACCACCTCCAAGCTCTGTGACTTGGCCATGTACTGGATAGCTGAAGGGAATGGCGAGAATCTCAGAAAACTCAGATATCAATGTTACCAGGAAAGTCTCAGTGGAGAAACCCTGCTTTGGGACTTTTGCTTACCTATTGTTCTATAGCACTGAATGTCAGGAAGGTCTTTGCCTAAGGCCACCCCCTTGTGAAGCCTGAATAAAACAGTTCTCTAATGTAAATAAATGGGCATCACCTGTCCCTCTTTGAGTAATTGATTTCAAAAGGGATGTGTCTGAATCAGCCTGTTGGCCCTGTGTGAGGCTGTGCCTTAGATTCTCAGCACCTGATGGATCTCAAGAAAGATGCCATGTGTGCATCCAAAACCAAAATGGCCAAAAGAGTACTCATTATGGATGAAGTCTCTCGCCTTCCTCTGTAAGTTTCCTGACCTCCATAAGGTGAGAATAGGAATCCTTTGGGTCAAATGAGTTTTTCAAAGCCCTTCAGAGTCTAGCCCATTGGTGCTTGGGTTTTCTCATGACCCCAATCCACATGAAGAATCTAAACCCCACAGTCAGTTGGCCTCAAATTGGAGAAGTGGAACAGTAATAATGGTAGGCCTATTTGATCACTCCTGGTTCAGAGGAAGGGTTTCCAGGCCACCCTGACTTTAGGCAAATGACGGGCAAGTGAGCTTATTTTGGACACTGTCTTGTCCAGCGCCCCTCATATAAACCTCCAGCTAGAGGTTATGATGAGTGTCTATGTGGAAAAGATGAGGGCCATATGGGAGTGTTTTCGTTTAAATTTTGGTCATTTGTGTGGCGATTGGAAGAAATCACTGGGTCCACCTTGGCTTGAACTCTAGTGTGAATCCCTATAGAGACTGAATTCTGGAACTGACCTCAGAGAAGTATTGCCATGAGCTTTGTTGAGATTTTAGGAGCCCACGCATGAGAGTAGCCCTTATAAACTTAGATCAAGGCCACAGAGCACTGGGAATCTCAGCCAAGATAATCCATGATTTTCTTCTTAATGTCTTGGCAGCCATAGCTGAGAGTCAAAACACACATGTACCTCACATTGTAGACTTCAATTGGACTGGCTTCATGTGACCTTTTGACAACTCTTTGGGAAGCCTTGCCTATGAGAGTTCTCCAGAGTTTCATTGAAATGAGCTTCCTCAACATTTAATGGTTTTTGAAAACCACAGTTCCTCCAACTTCATCCTCAAAAAAATGGCTAGATAAACACCATGAAATTTTTGGAATTCCCATGACCAGGTGGCACTGGAGAATCTTTGGATGTCCTATTGCTGATCATGAGTGTATCAGACAGTGCCTTGACTGACTAGGTTTCATGAAAATTGTGTAGAACAGAGATGCCAGTAAGTTGGAGCCTGCAAATTAGTGGGCCTAGAGCAGTGGTGTGAAGGAGTGTGATAAAACGTGTGGTGGGGCCATGTGGATCTGCCACTGGCTTCCAAATGGCTTGTGAATGACATGGTACAGCCAGCAGAACCATCCATGTAAAGGCATCTTTTTGTATAGGGAGATTTCAAGGCAATGTTCAGAATCAGGTTGCTATGGACAAAGGGGCAACCCATGTGGGATAGAATCCTGGTTGGTGCATTCACATGCAGACCGTGACCTCCACACGTGACAGAACTCCCTCCAGCACTGTGTCCCAGTTGATCTCCTTGTATTTCATGAAGAAAATACCAAAGTCCCAGTGCAGCAGCAAGAACCACCACGAAAAGTGGAGGAGGACCAAATGGCTTCACAGTTCACACGGTGAGTCACTTAGCTCCCAGTGGCCATAGTTTAACTACAAAGAGAGTATTCGCACTGCTGCCTCATGTTCATTGGAAAATTAGAAACAATGTCCTCCAGGTCACATAGATGCAGACCCAGCTTTGATGGTCTCACTAGAAAGTAAGCTAAAGCTACTGACAACAACATATATTTCAAGTGCCCAACCTCAGAGGCAGTTTATCAAGAAGTCTTTAGGCCAGCAGAACTCCATGTTTGTGGAGTGTTTACCATGTGCCTTACTTTTGGAAACTGCTCTACCACTTCCAAGTTTGTGAAATCCTGAGTATATTCCATTCCACATATGCATTCACAGATTTTCTAACTCTTCTCCTCTAATTGTGTCTTACTTGGGGCGAAGTTAATGTCAAGGCATTGTTGTGGATGAGAGTGGGAAGATTTTTGTGTAGCACATATATGCATACACATTGGATTCATTTTAAAATTTTCCATTCGAAATACTTAATCCCTGACACAAACTCATAAACTAGTAGACTCTGACTGCTAATCCTAATATGATGGAGAAAACTAACCCAAACAGAATAGAAATACAAGCAGTTCAAAGGAGGCATGGTGTATATTTGGACTTGCCATTTGCATTATGAAGGGTAGGTGTTATAAATCTAGTTAATTTTTAATTGAAATAGTTCTCCTTGTGTTTTTAAAGTTAATAAATATATAAATTTCTGTCTCCCTTTCCCTGTAGCCTATTCAGAACATGTATTTTTATATGCACATATAGAATCCTACCTGGTATCACATGTACATTATTGTGAGGTGGCTGACTTGGCAGATACAAATTATGAGAAGAGATCACTCCTCCTAAACCCTGTTGGATCTTAAAATTCAACCTATGGGTGAGCTTCCTAGTTGAACAACATTAAACATAAATCCATGTTCAGTAAAAGAAATATTTTTGCATCTGTGGATGATATATATTTCATGATAAATTTTGATTGGCATATATATTGGTAATTTAATGTCTCTGCATGTGTGTTTTTTGTATATATATATATATATATATATATATATATATATATATATATATATACTCTCCAGATTTTTCAAAATATGAAATATATGTGTCTTATATACACTCCCTAAATTCATTCATGTTCATGTGTATGGATTTATAATCAAGTATTCACAAGATTATTCTCAGAAATATTCATCCACCTGAAATACATATTTGTTACCAGTACTGAAAACTAACTTTAGTTAACGTTGCATACAAATACTAAATTTGTACAGTAACTGACCCAGTTTAATATCAATGCAAGTAGATTACTATGGGACATGATGTGTATTTTGACATTCATTTTTATTCAACACTGCTACATTACTATTTCTTCAATTTATGCACATCATAAGATATATATTTCATCCACAAGTTAGCAAACTTATAGGCATTTGTTTCACTTTCAATAACTTCCTGCTTCAGAACACATGGATTCCTCCAGGTTTCTTGTCTGGTCTTTTCATGAGACTTCTTTCCAAACACATTATTTTCAACTTCCATAATCAATTTTGAAGCAAAACTCACACACTCTTCATGATAAATCATAATCCTAATATAACGTTTAGATGTTTAACTGGTTGGAATGAATGTATGTATATCAATATAAGATTTCCTGTATATTTTCAGATATCAATTGAATCCATTATTAAATTTGGAATCCATTATATTATTTATTCACAGTATTGTCTATTCATGCATTATCTCTATATTCATATCACAGGGTACACCTATTTGTACCCCCAATAATAATTTGTACATTTTGACACAGAAGCAATGGTCACACTTATTATTTTACCAATGTAAATGTCAGGCGATCATCGGAGGAAGAGACTACCAGGGACTGTCTAATGCAACAGCCAAAAGTTTATGGGGGTCCAACATGCTGGGGCTCAGAGCTCCCTTGAATAGAGCAGAGAGCCCTGAGAACAGCTTAAGCAGAGCTTATATACTTTCCTTGGAGAGGGCAGGGAGGGAAGATTATTGATGGGTCAGGGCGAGTGGGCAGTTTGCGTGCAAATGGGTGAGGGAGTACATTCTGCAGTTTTGCAGTTGGTACAGAACATTCAGGGAACAAGATTAGCGAACAGTTCTCAAGATATCAACAGTGTTTTGTTAAGCATACCGTAAAACTGGAAGTGACAATTACCTATTTTATTTACCTTTCATTCCCCACTTTCTTTTGGTTACATTAAATCATAATAGTGATCATTGAGGATGTCACATTTTATGTCTGCTAGTGTGGTATATTGATTTCTGATTACCATAAGTTTAACTTGTCCAATTTGAGCTTGGAGAAAGGAAACTACACGGTTGAGCAAACAGGGTCCTACAGTTAGCAATAATGTGAGGATTATTAATGGACCGGCCAGGGCTGATAAAAGCATAGTTACCCAGGGGGACTCTGTGAACCAAGACTCAAACCACCCTTTTTGGGCCTCTCTCTCTTGTTGATGCTCTTCAATGCGTCTTCTTAATTTAATCATAGATTCTTTTACAACTCCAGTATGGTAGGCATAATAACAACATTCTTCCCTCAATGCAGGACAAAGGCCCCTTCTCTCATGAAGAGGAGGTCGAACCCTCGCCTGTTCTGTAAAACAACTTCAGAGAGAGAGGTTAAAGATTCTTGTAAAGCTGTGATGGTGGTTTTTTAATATCTTTAAGTTTTGGTCTATTGCTGCTTCTAATTGGGTCATTTGTTGTGTCCCATGGATTAGGGCAGTGGTTCCTGTGCCCTTCTCTGCAGCAACTACTATTCCTCATAGGATGGGTAAAGTGAAGGATACAGGTTGCCAGCGGAACCGGGTTGTATGCCCCCCTATTTGAAATTTAAATGATCCTGCCTCATGATAGAGCACTCGGGGAAACATCTGCACCATTACATAATTAATCACATCTGCTGATAATTTTATGAATAAACAATGTTTAAGTATATAGAATTATACTGTTGTAGGTATGGACAAGGCAAGGCACCTAAGATAGCACCAAAGACAGGGAAACAGTCCTATTTGGTTGCAACCGGATATAGAGGGCATTGCTTCTGTTGTAATCAATTAATCCCCTGAACCCCAAGTTTAGGTAGTTTCAGAATTTTGTACCCAACATGTAAGGGAAAAGACTCAGAAATTCACAGTCTGCAGAAGTTCACAAAAAGCAGTTTTTGGTTCTGTTTTTATTTTCCTCTTCTCTGGGAAAGATAACTTATTAAGGACACCTGGGAGGGGGAGAGCTTTTTTCTTCTCTTTTATTTTCTCCCTGCCAGCTGTTACCATGGAGCCCAGTTGGTAACTTCTTTATCTTGGAAATGTAGCCATCTCTGGAAGCCTCAGCTCAAGGCCAGAGGCCTTGTTCACATATTTTGTGAAAAACTAGTAAGGGTGTGTCTAGCTTAGAAGGGCTGATTTTTCCAGCCAGTGGCCAAGTATAACAGAGCAACACGAAAAGAGGAAGTTTATCTACACTCGAACTCTTTTATAGGGACTTTGTTGCTGAAAGTCCTAAAGTCAGCCACGATGAAGACTTCTGGAGAAGGCCATTTAAGATTTTTCTGTGGGCCTGGTACAGAGGGGAAGACGGGGAAGGCAGGGGGTGAGAGCAGTTCTGTGGTTCTGAGAATGAGGAAAAAGAGATATAAAAGAATAATGGGAAAAGGGTTTGGGATTTTCCTGGCAACAAAACTTGAGCAGTAGAACAGGTAGAGCAGATGGGAAGACGCGAATGAGTATCTAAAAACCCTGTGAGGGACTTTAAATTCTTAGTAACCTGTTTTTAGTGATGACAAAGCAACTTTAAAGGCCATTTTCATTACATCTTGGATAGGCGTCTGAGGGCACTCCTCAGCTGGTTTGAGCTTTGGGTTAGCTGGTAAGAGGACCTGGTGGGACCCGGTGTGGGCACTGACAGGAGAAGAGAGGAGTGAGTGGGTGGAAGGGTACCTCAGTACCTGCTGCCTCAGAATGGGGGCAATGGTCTGAGAACCATCGGAGGTTTGGGGTTTTGATCTAGTAATTGGAGGGGAGAAATCAGGTTGTTGATGTGAGAGTGACAGCAGAGAATCTGGAGCAGAAGGATCTATTGGAGAAACATATTTCGTGATGTGAGCAAAGGAGGGAAAAGGCCTACACATAGGGGAATTTTCTTCAATCCTTTTGAGCACTTGCCGAAGTTGAAATAGTCACACAGAATTTGAGGATCTAGAGACCCCTCTGGGGGCCATCGGTTTTGGTTGTCTAATTGGTAATATGGCCAATGCTGTGAACTGAATTTGAAGAGGAGTTTGGGTTCCACCAGGCAGCCCCTGTATGCTCAGATCCCCATGACTTACGGAAGAAGACGGCTTTTCCCCCACACAACCGTGGTTGTTTGTGGCTTTGATAGTCCACCGGGCAAACATAGTAATCTAGGCTAGCCAACCTGCATCAGGCTTGCGTGTCCCTACATCCATAATGTTTGTTTCCATTATCTATGGTACGGGAGAAATTTAATGGAATTTTAGTGGGATCCTCTTCATCAGAGATATCCCAATTGGAAAGACGTATACCCAGCTGACAAATATCTGGGTGGAGAGTTGGCCACCAGATCCCTAAGGGGGCTGTATGTGAGACAGACTATACTTCTTGTCTAATAGGATTTGTGATCAGCCATCGCTGCTGAATGGGCTGATGGTGGTTAGGACTAGTGGTGGCCAAGGGGAGAGTCTATAGCCTTATCCACATGGCAAATATGCAATTTGAAAGGGTTACCAGTCTTTTCCACTTTCAAGCCAGAGTCTGGACAGGGCACAGGCTTGAGATGAGAATTAGGATCCAGGAAGTGATTCCGTCTACCTTTACCACTGTAGGTTTTATAAGTAGCACCTGGTATGGTCCTGTCCAGCGGGGGTTCCAGGGATGACACCTGATGTCATCTTATGTAGATGAAGTCTCTTTTTTGATATCGATGTGGAGTCTCCTCTTCACCAGGTTGGTAGGCAGTGGGCAGCTGTTTTGACAGGTATCCCTGAGTTCTTTCAATAGCTTTAAGTTTGTCAAGCAAGGGGGTGTGGAAGGGATCGGTAGGTCTTAGAGTTGTGGTTAGGTCCTTACTGGAGGAGGGGCCCCATAGAGAATTTCATAGGAGGTGAGGTTACACAAAGAAACAGAGGGAGTATTTCTTGCATGAAACAGTGCATAAGGCAGGAGCATAGTCCAATCTTTGATGCCCTCTCTAAGCTTAATTTCGTTAAGGTCTCTTTAATGGTTCTATTAATTTTTTTAACCTGTCCTGAGCTCTGGGGTCTATAAGCACAATGTAACTTCCAATTTATCCCCAGGATCCTGGCTAACCCCTTACTTACCTGGGCCATGAACGCCGGTCCATTATCAGACCCTATTACCTTAGGTAGGCCGTATCATAGAAAAATATCTTTCAGGATATTCTACCACCATTTGTGCCTTTTTTTGTGTGGGGAAGGCTTCAATCCATCCTGAAAATATATCTACAAACACTAGGAGATATTGAAGTCCATACCTTGCTGGCTAAATTTCAGTAAAGTCCACTTCCCAGAATTTCCTGGTCTGGTTGCTCATAGGTGCTTTCCTGCAGGAAGCTTGGAAGGGTAATTGTTCTATTGACAGAACGGACAGGGTTTTGTTACCCGTTCAGTTATGTCCTTTCGCTGTGAGTCGGTTAGTGGAAAACTCTGTTCTTGATCCTTCAGGAATGCCTGCAGTTTCTTTGGACCAAGGTGTGTGAATTGATGTACATTTTTAACGTAGTGTAGGGCTTTCTGAAATTGCAGGCTTGGCTCAGTGAAGTTGAGGAGTTCAGTGCCAGTGTCGTAAGATGTTATCAAAAGCTTGCTGGTGCTCAGGGGTCCATTGGAATTGGGCATCTCCCTTTAACAGCGGGTATAAAGGAGAAGTTAAGGATGCAAACACAGGAATCCATAACCTGCAAAACCCAGTAGTCCCAAGAAACTCTTTGTGTTGTCTGCTGTTGGGGGGGGTATCTTCACAACCGTTTGTTTTCTGGGCTCAGTGAGCCAATGTTTACCACCTCTAAGGGAATAGCCCAGGAAGACTACTTCTTGCTGGCAAATTTGGGGTTTTTTGGAAGAAGCTCTATACCCGAGTTGAGCAAGCTTACATAATAGTGCTTGGTTCCCAGACTCACAGTTTTCCTTGGTGTTGGCTGCAGTAGCAGGTCATCCACGTATTGAAGCTGGGTGACTTCGGGGTGCATAGTTCTGAAGTTGTTGACATCTCTGTGGAGGGCTTCATCAAAGAGAGTGGAGGAGTTTTTGAACCCCTGTGGGAGTCTAGTCCATGTTAGTTTACCATACGTTCCGGTTACTGGGTCTACCCACTCAAAAGCAAACAGAAACTGACTGTCTTTATGCAGAGGCATGCAAAAGATAGCATCTTTATGTCCATACCATTTTTACTCAGGGTTCAGAGTGATAAGCAGATTGTACAAATTATTTACCGTGGGGTGAATGTCCTGCACTCTGTTGTTGATTTCTCTTAGGTCTTGAACGGGGATAATGACCAGTTCCTGGATTTTTTACTGGTAGCAGGGGAGTGTTCCAGGCCCATTGACAGGGCCTTAGGACCCTAAAGCCATATATTTCTGAATATGGGGCCTTAACCCATCTTTAGCATTTTTGCTCAGAGGATGTTGTTTGACATTGATTGGGGAGGCTGAGGTTTTTAACTCCACTGTTCTTGGAGGTTGTTTCATGGCTAGGCCTAACCCAACAATTTTTGCCCAGGCATCTGGGTAATCTGTTATCCATTTATGGGGTAGCTTGCCTGTTTGATCATTCTTGGGGTGTGTGAAAAGTGGATGTTCATCTTCGACTGACATTTATAAAGCCATGACTATAGGAGTTTTTAATGAAGGATTTAGAAATTTCATTTTGGGGCCTTCGGGGTTAAAAGTTGTTTTGGCCCGGAGCTTACTGAGCAGATCTCTGCCCATCAATGGGGCCAGGCATTCTGGGATTACTAGGAAGGAATGTTGGATTTTTCCTTTCCCCATGTCCATGGTCCTCTTAGTTGTCTAAGTCTGATATTTACTGCTGTTAGCCCTTTGAACTAGAGACCTTTTATTTGATAGAGGACCCAGTGGGGCCTTAAGGGCTGAGTATACTGCTGCTGTATCCACTTCAAAGTTTATGGGGTCCCCTTCACTTCAAAAGTTACCCTGAGCTCGGGGAAGGGATCTGAGCCCCGACATTCTCAGTGAACCTCCAGAGTCAGAAAGGCTGTCTGGCGTGGCTGTCTCTTTCTAGGGCACTTTTTGGCTCAGTGTCCTTTTTCTTTAGAGTAGGCACATTGATCTGAGGCCAAGGGTGGCCTCTGGTGGGGACCCAGGTATCGCTTCTTGTCTCCCTGTTTCTTAATTTCTGGCCTATTTATTGTTGTGACCAGGACCTTAGTTAATACCTTCATCTGTCTTTTTCATCTGTCATCCTCCCTTTGCTCCCTTTCGTTCTCTCTGTTTCTCTCTTATAGGATACTTTCTCGGCTACCCTGACTAAATCTCTCAAAGTCATATCTTGTAATCCATCTAAGTATTGTAACTTTCTTTTAATATCCAGATCAGCTTGCCCAATGAAGGCCATCATGACATATGTCTTTTGATCCTCTGCCTGAAGATCGAAAGGAGTATATCTCCTATATGCCTCCATAATTCTCTCTAGAAACATAGAGGGATCTTCATCAGGCCCTTGAATAATCTCTCTTACCTTGGCCAAATTATTTGGTTGGCTAGCGGCCGGTTGGAAACCCACTATTAGGGCCTGGCAATAAGTGGACAGATGCTCCCTACCTTCAAAGGTGTCGGGGTCCCAGTTGGGTCAGTTCAAGGGTAAGCCGGCTTTGATAATGTTGGGAAGTTGTGTTGGTCACCCATCTGGTCCGAGGATATTTTTTTCTAGCTTCCAGAAAGTTTCTCTCTCGTTCCTCTGTCATGAAGAGAATCCCTAGGATTTGTTGACAGTCATCCCAAGTAGGCAGGTGTGAAAACGCCAGGGAGTTCTTTGAGTTCTTTTAGCCAGGCCAGCTTCCTCCAGGGAAGGAGGGGCTGTGTGTGTGACAAGGGGGAGTCATCTGGTGGGCGCTGGGCCGTCCTAGCTTTCTCCAATGGCGGAGAGGCTGAGTCAGCAGCAAAGGAATCACTTAGAGGTTGTTGGGGGTTGGTGGACGACGGCAGCGGATAAGAAGGGTAGGAGAGTCCAGTAGAGTCTTGAGACTCAGGGAGAACAGAGGTTGGAGGAGGAAGAGCAGAGGGTTTGTGAGATAGAATCATGGTGGAAGGAGTAGGAGTGGGCGCAGAGACAAAGAAAGGCTTCACCCATGTAGGAGGAGATTTGCAGAGGTCCTGCAAAGTTAAGATATATGGCTGTTGATCTGGATGTCCATGTGGCCCCGGTTGAAAGACAAAATCTCTGACGTTTCAAATTAGTGGGAAGTAGATGTTTCTAGGGGCTATCCAAAAGGTGGGCCATTCTGAGGCACAGAGGGTCTGCCAGGTCCAGCAATTTACTGAAAAAGAAAGATTCTGGGCCTTGCGCAGACTTTGGTCCAGTGATCAAGGGTCAGGAAGAGAGGTGTTGAAGTTCTCTGTCCCAAAATGAGAGATACACAAACAGTGAAAGCAATCACACACTACACTGACAAGACAAGACAATAAAGACAGGCAATGGACGTCCAATACTGAGGCCAGGACTGAGTAGCCGGCAAAACCTGATGGGCTGGCAATACTGAATCTGAAGCAAAATATCACTGAGTCAAGGAGACTATTGTTCCTCGATTTCCTGAGTCCTCTGGGGCATCCCCCAGGGAAGTGTCCTGTGGCTCTGTGACACGTATGTCAGCCTCTGTCAGAGAGAGCTCACGCTCATCACCAATAGCCATTTTGCCAAGCCCTAACCTGAAACCTAAAACCAAAAAGAGTTCCCTTACTTACCCTGAAAGGAGCCCCTTGGGGATCTTTCATCCGCCGCTGCCGGATCTTGCTCGTGCCTCCAGATGTAAAGGTCGGACAAGCATCAGAGGAAGAGACCACCAGAGGAATATCTCATGCAACAGTAAATGGTTTATTATGGGTCCAGCATTCTGGGGCTCAGAGCTCACTTGAATAGAGCAGAGAGCAATGAGAACAGCTTAAGCAGAGCTTATATGCTTTCCTTGGAGAGGGCAGGGAGGGAAGTTTATTGATGGGTCAGGGCAAGTGGGTGGTTTGCGTGCAAACGGGTGAGGGTATACATTTGCAGTTTGGCAGTTGGGGACAGCACATTCTGGAAACAAGATTAGCAAACAGTCCTCAAGACTTCAACAGTGTTTTGTTAAGCATACAGAAAAACAGTAAGTAACAAGTACCTATTATATTAACCTTTCACCAAAGCCTAAATGGAAAGTGAGCATGGATTACTAAACACATCCATATCCAGGTTGCCTAACGCTCTCAAATCAATCCTATTGGTGACTACATATTTGTTTCTTCTTAAGATAATATATTCAACCTCAACCCTGTTGAAAATGACTAATCCTATCACTCACTTTATATTTTGCCTGATTTCCTAATGTCTCTATTGATATCTGCTTTCCTACATATTTTCCCCAGTTCATCATTGTGACTGACTCTTCACATGTGCTGACATTTACATTCACTCTTTATCCGAAACCCTATTGCTAAAGAACTTTTGGTCCAAATCCTATACTCACTCTTTTTTCTAACATACCGACTATCTTCCTAATCCTAAAGACTATCCCTTTTTGACTGGATGATCTCTTCGACAAGCAATCATCCAAGGTACAAGGTCCTATGCCATTGTATATTGATTTATCTGAGACATCTGTGCAGAACATAATTCAAAGCTAAGTATCCCAATCAACAGCCCAATGCCCTTCCTGGATTCAAATCTTATCTAGATTTCTGTTTTCAAACTTATATTTCACCAATATATTCTTGTAAATATCGCAAGTTCCCAATACCATTATTCATTAAGCAGAATGATTCCTAACTCAAATGAAACATGTTATTAAGCCTAACCATACATTGTTCCCTCAAACTAACTTTACAGAAGAGCCGAGACAGAGTTTCTCTTACAATACAGTAATGTAGGGGATCTTCCACCTGCTGAGAACATCAAAGGACCATGCAGAAATTATACCCTGAAGAAGTTGCAGGCAGCTATGAAGGACCTAAGAGGGGAAAAGTCATATTCCATGGCAAACAACAGGGTCAGTATGAAGGGATGTGTCTGAATCAGCCTCTCCTTTCTTAATGTAGAGAACTGATGAAACCATGCCTGTGTGGAGAGCTGTTTACAGGTGCCTATGGTTGATATACCATTCTAACTTGTGAAAGTGTCAAAGGAAGTAGGGGCAGCCTCCATTTCATGGGACCTTTCGAAGCAACTGTTAGGACAAAGTGGTGGCCAAGGTAGTGACCTCATTCAGTTCCTAAAGAAAGTGACCTCACCTCTCTTCCTTGGTGATCAAAAAATCTGAAATTGTGATGCAGGAAGCCAGGCACCCAGAGCCAGTCCCAGTCCCAGTCCCAGTGTTCTCACTTGTTTGGATTTACCAAGGACAGAGTCAGTCTTCCTTGGTACCGACTGATATGAGGATTGTCAAATGTCAGAAGAGCTCTGAAGAGGGGCCTTTCCTGAGAAAGCAGGTATTGGTTCACCGCTGGCTCCTGACAACTTCACAGTGTTGGAAAAGGAGACCAGATTTGAGAAAGGACAGGCCATTTCAGGGGAACATAGTATGGCCCACCAGTTAGAGGACACTCCAGATAGTCACAGACCTACTTGGGTTAAGGAGGTGCCTTTGTGGGTGTTCAGTGAGTTTGTGCTTTTCTCTCATGTTCTGAGAATAGGTAGGAAAGGCAGTTTTTTTGGGTTGGAGTGGACTGTTTCTAGTAAGTCGTTTGACAAGGCTAGTGTTTCTAAGTCTGAGTATCCCACTGTGTCCGTGGTTGTAGACATTAGAAAAGAGAAGGCATCAAAGGATGTGTCCTGTCTAGTAGAAAACTTCCCAGCATTCATCCTGCCTAATTGAAGAATGGACTTTGGTTTGCCTTATGGATGGGCAACACCTACTAAATTCCTAAGTTCCTGTTTTCTTCCTGAATTCTGGCCACTCTCCAGAATAGTCTCATGGTTTTGTTTCCAAGATATGTACCACCTCCAAGCTCTGAGACATGTCCATATACTTGATAGCTGTAGAGAATGGGAACATCTTAGAAAACTCAGATATCAGTGTGACCCAGAAATTCTCAGTGGAGAAACCCTGCTTTGGTTCATTTGCTTACCTATGGTTCTGTTGTCCTGAATGTCAGGAAGGTCTTTGCCTCAGGCCACCCCTTTGTGAAGCCTGAAGAAAACAGTTTTCAAATGGAAATGAATGGGCATCACCTGTGGCTCTTTGCTTAATTGCTTGTAAAAGGATGTGTCTAAATCAGCCTCTTGGCCCTGTATGAGGTTGTGGCTTAGATTCTCAGCACATGATGGATCTAAAGATAGATTCCATGTGTGCAATCAAAACCAAAATTTCCCAAAATCTGTCATTGTTGATGAATCTCTTGCCTTCCTCTGTTAGGATTCTGACCTCTATCAAGTGAGAATAGTGATCCTTTAGGTCAAATGAGTTCTTTGAAGAACTGCAGAGGTGCTTGTGTTTTCTTGTGACTCCAAATCACTTAAAGAATCTATCCCTGAGAGTCAGTAGGCCTCAAATTGGAGAAGCAGGCCTATTGGATGACTCCAGGTTCACAGGAAGGGTGACCATGCCACCCTGACTTTAGGCAAATGAGGGGCAAGGAAGATTATTTCGGACACTCTCTTGGGATGCGTCCCACATGAAAAACTCCAGCCAGAGGTAATGATGACTGTCTCTCTGGAAGAAGGTGAGGACCATGTGGAAGTGTTTTGGTTTTAATTGTAGTCATTCGTGTGGCCGTTGGAAGAGATGACTGGATCCACCTGGGCTTGAACTCTGGTGTCATTCCCCTTAAACACTTAGTTCTGCATCAATCATCACAGAAGTATTGCCATGAATTGTGTTAAGAATTTAGGAGGCCATGCATGAGAGTCTCCGTTGGAAACTGAGATCTAGTCCTAGGGTGGCTTTCCACAGAGCACTGGGAATCTCAGCCAGGATATCACATTATTTTTTTCTGAAAGACTTGGAAGCCATATTTGCTAGTCAAAACACACATGGACCTCAATTGTAGACCTCGATGGGCCTGGATTCATGTGACTTTTAGGCCACTCTTTGGGAAGCCTTGCTTGTGAGAGTTCTTCAAATTTTTCATTGAAATGAGCTTCCTCACCATTGAATGATTCCTGAATGATTTGAAAGCCATAGTGCTTCCAACTTCATAATTGAAAATTGGCTAGATAAATACCATGAAATTTTTGAAATTCCAATGACCAGGTGGCAATGAAGAACATTTGGATGTCCTGTTGCTGATCACGAGTGTACCAGACAGTGCCTTGATTGACTGGTTTTGACGAAAATGGTGTAGAACAGAGATCTCAATAATTTGGATCCTGCTGAGTAGTGGGCCTAGAGCAGTGGTGAGCAAATGTGTGATAAAACATCTGAGGTGGGGCCATGTGGATCTGCCATTGGCTTCCAAATGGCTTGTGACTGACTTGGTGCAGCCAGCAGACCCATATATGTAAAGGCAACTTGTTATATGGAGAGGTTTCAGTGCAATGTTCAGAATCAGGTTGCTTTGGTCAAGGGGGCATCCTATGTGGTATACAAGCCCTGTTGGTGCATTCTCCTGCAGACCCTGATCCACCACACGTGACAGAACTCGCGGCAACACTGTGTCCCAGTTGAACTCCTTGTATTTCGTGAAGCAAATACCAAACTCCGAGTGCAGCAGGAAGAAACATTAGGAAAAGTGGAGGATGATAAAATGGCTTCGCAGTCCATATGGGGAGACACTTAGCCCCCAGTGGCCACAGTTTACATACAAGAGAGAATTCAGCACTGCTGCTTCATGTTTATTGGAAAATTATAAACCATGTCCTCCAGATCACAGAGATGAAGACGCAGCTTTGATGGTCTCACTAGAAAGGAAGCTAAAGATCCTCACAAAAACATATATTTCAAGTGCCCAACCTAGAGACAGTTTCTCCAGACGTCTTTAGGCAGGCAAATCTCCATGTTTGTAGAGTTTTTACACTGTCCCTTACTTTTGGAAACTCCTCTACAATCTCCAAGGTTGTAAACCCTAAGCATTTTCAATTTCAGATATGTATTCAAAGATTTTCTAACTCTTCTCCTCTAATTGTGTCTTACTTGGGGTGAAGGTAATGTCAAGGCATTGTTCTGAATGAGAGTGGGAAATTTTTTTTGTAGTACACATTTGCATACACATTGATCCATTTTCCAATTTTCCATTCGAAATACTGAATCCCTGACACTAACTCATACCCTACTAGACTCTGACTACTAATCCTAATATGATGGAGAAAAATAAACAAAAAAATGAAAATACAAGCAGTTCAGAGGAGGCATGGTGTATAGTTGGACTTCCCTCTTGCATGATAAAGGGTCGGTTTTATAAATCTACTCAATTTTTAATTGAAATAGTCCTCCATGTGTTTTTTTTTAAAGAGAGAGTTAGAGAGGAGAGAGAGAATTCTATAATATTTATTTTTTTAGTTATCGGCGGACACAACATCTTTGTTTGCACGTGGTGCTGAGAATCGAACCCATGCCGCACACATGCAAGGCGAGCGCGCTACCACTTGAGTCACATCCCCAGCTCTCTCCATGCGTTTTTAAAGTTAACAAATATGTGAATTCCTGTCTCCCTTTCTCTGTAGCCTACTCAGCACATGTACTTTTTATATGCACATATAGATTCCTACTTGGTATCACACGTATATTTTTATGAGTTGGCTGACTTGGCAGAAACAAATTGTAAGAAGAGATCAGTCCTCCTAAACGCTGTTGGAACTGAAAATCCAAACTATGGGTGAGCATCCTATTAGAACAATATTATACATAAACCCACGTTTAGTAAAATAAATATTTTTGCATCTGAGGGTGATATATATTACATGATGAATTACGATTGGCATATATATATTGATACTTTTTAATGAATTTTTGTGTTTTTTTGTCTATATATATATATATATATATATATATATATACACACACATACACTCTACAGATTTTATAAAATATGAAATATATTTGTCTTATATACACTCCGTAAATTCATTCATGTTCATGTATGTGGATTTATAATCAACTTTTCACAAGATTATTCTCAGAAATAATCATCTACCTGAAATACATATTTGTTTCCCAGTGCTGAAAACTAACTTCAATCAATGGTGCTTACAAATCCTAATATTTCTACAGTAACTGACCCAGTTTAACATCAATGCAAGTATATTCCTATGGGACATGATGTCTATTTTGACATTCATTTTAATTCCACACTGGCACATTACTATTTCTTCAGTTTTTGCACATCATAGGATATATATTTCATTCACAAGTTCACAAATTTATAGGAATTTGTTTCACTTTTAATCACTTCCTGCTTCAGAACACATGTATTCCTCCATGTTACTTGACTGGTCTTTTCATGAGACTTCTTTCCAAACACATTATTTTCGATTTCCATAATCAATTTTGAAGCTAAACCCACACACTCTTCAAGATAAACCATAACATGAATATTACCATTAGATGTATAAGTGGTTGGAATGAATGTGTAAATATCAATATAAGATTTCCTGTACATTTTCACATTTCAATTCAATCCATTATTAAAGTTGGAACCAGGTATGCTATTTATTCACAGTATGGTCTATTAATGAATTATCTCTATATTCATAGACACAGTGTACACCTCTTTGTTCCCCCAATACTAATTTATACCTCTTCAAAACATTGCTCCCAAAAATGGTAGAAGAAATATTCATGTCACCTTATCTATCTATATTTATATATATATATATATATATATATATATATATATATATATATATATATATATATATATATATATATTTCTTTTTTTATCACAGTAATACTCTGGACACAAAAAACAAAGGTCATACTCATGATTGTATCAAAGCCTAAATGGAAAGTGAGCATGGATTACTAAAAACAACCATATCCAGGTTGCCTAATGCTCTCAAATGTAAATCCTATTGGTGACTACATATTTGTTTCTTTCTAAGATTATATATTCAACTTCAAGCCTGTTGAAAATGTCTAATCCTATCACTCAGTTTATACTTTGCCTGATTTCCTTATATCTCTATTGATATCTGCTTTCCTACATATATTCCCCAGTTCATCATTGTGTCTGACACTTCACATATGCTGACATTTACATTCAATGTCTACCCGAGACCCTATTGCTAAAGAAATTTTGGTCTAAATCCTATACTCACTCTTATTTCTAAACCTACTGACTATCTTCCTAATCCTACTGACTATTGCTTTTTGACTCGATGTTCTCTTCGACAATTAGTCATCCAAGGTATAAGGTCCTAAACCATTGTATTTCAATTTGTCGGAGACATATATGCAGAACATAATTCAAACCTAAGAATCCCACTCAAGGACCCAATGCCCTTCTGACTTCGAATCTTACCTAGATTTCTGTTTTCATACTTACATTTCACCTATATATTCTTGTAAATATCACAGGTTCCCAATACCATTATTCATGGGGCAGAGAGATTCCTAACCCAAATCAAACATGTTATTAACCCTAAACATACACTGTTCCCTCAATCTAACTTTACAAAAGAGGAGGGACAGAGTTGGTCTTACAATACAGGAATGTAGGGGATCTTCCACCTTCTGAGAACATCAAAGGTCCATGCAGAAATGATCCCTGGAGAACATATAGGCAGCTATGAAGGACCTGAGAGAGGAAAAGTCATCTTTTATGGTAAACAACCTGGTCAAGATGAATGGATGTGTCTGAATCAACCTCTGTTTTCTAAATGTAGAGAAGATGGACCAAATCAGGCCTGTGTGGAGAGCTCTTCCCAGGTGCCTATGGTTGATATACCATTCTAACTTGTGAAAGTGTGACAGAAAGAAGGGACAGACTCCATCTCATGGGACCCTTAGAAGTTACTGTTAGGACAAAGAGGTTGCCAAGGCAGTGACCTCATTCTGTTCCTGAAGGAAGTGACCTCACTTCACTTCCTTGGTGATGGAACTCTCTGAACTTGGGATCCAGGAAGAGAGGCACCCAGAGCCAGTCGCAGTCCCAGTCCCTGTGGTCTCACTTGTTTCAATTTACCAAGCACAGAGTCAGTCTTTCTTAGTACCAACAGATGTGAGGATGGCCAAATGCCAGGAAAGCTCTGAAGAAAGACCTTTCTGAGAAAGCAGGTATTGGTTCACCGCTGGCTCCTGACAACTGCACAGAGTTGGCCAAGGAGACCAGATTTGAGATACAACAGGCCATTTTGGGGGAATATAGTATGGCCCACCATTCAGAGGACACTCCACAAAGGAGGTGCCTTTGTGGGTGTAGGTGTGTGTATGGTTTTTTCTCAAGTCCTGAGAAGATGTAAGAAAGGCTGTTTGTTTGAATTGGCGTGGACTGTTTCTAGTAAGTCGTTTGACAAGGCGAGTGCTTCTATGTCTGTGTATCCCACTCTGTCCGTGGTTGTAGACATTAGAAAAGAAAATGCATCAATGGATGTGTCCTGTCTAGGAGAAAGCTTCGCAACATTCATCCTACCCGATTTATTAATGGACTGCAGCTTTCCTTATTGAAGGGAAACACCTGCTATCTTTCAAAGTTTCTGTTTACATCCTGAATTCTGGACACTCTCCAGAATTGCCTCATTGTTTTGTGTCCAAGATATGTACTACCTCCAAGCTATGTGATATGGCTATGTACTGGATAGCTGAAGGGAAAGGCGAGCATCTAGGAAAACTCAGATATCAGTGTGACCAGGAAAGTCTCAGTGGAGAAACCCTGCTTTGTGCGTTTTGTTTACCTATTGTTCTGTTGCCCTGAATTTCAGGAAGGTTTTTGCCTCAGACCACTCCTTTGTGAATATCAATTCAATCCACTATTTAAAGTGGAACCATCTATACTATTTATTCACAGTATGGTCTATTCATGCATTATCTGTATATTCATAGACACAGGGTACAGCTTTTTGTACAACCAATACTTATGTATATGTCTTCAAAATATTACTCGCAGAAATGGTGAAAGAAATACTCATGTCACCTAATCTACATATACATTTTATCACAGTAATATTCTGGACACAAAATGCAAAGTTCACACTTATTATTGTACTAAAGCCTAAATGGAATGTGAACATGGATTACTTCCATGTTCAGGTTGCCTAATGCTCTCAAATATCAATCCTATTGGTGACTACATATTTGTTTCTTCCTAAGATTATATATTCAAAATCAACCCTGTTGCAAATATCTAATCATATCACTCACTTTATACTTTGCCTGATTTTGTAATATCTCTTTTTTTATTCTTACGATGAGCCAATTTAGTACTTTTTTAATTTTTATTTTTTTCATCTTTCATACATTTGATTCAAGTGAGTTATGCATTTCCATTTTTACCCTAAATACAGATTGCAGAATCACATCAGTTACACATTCACAATGTTTACATAATGCCATATTAGTGACTGTTGTGTTCTGCTGACTTTCCTATCCCCTACTATCCCCCCTCCCCTCCCCTTTCATCTTCCCTCTCTACCTCATCTGTTGTTGTTCCGTTCTCTCCTTTCCCCCCTTTCCCCTCACAACCTCGTATATGTGATTTCGTATAACGATGAGGGTTCTTTCCGTTTCCATGCAATTTCCCTTCTCTCTCCCTTTCCCTCCCATCACTTGTCTCAGTTTAATGTTAATATTTTCCTCATGCTCTTTCCCTCTGTTCAGTTCTTAATTGCTCTCCTTAAATCAAAGAAGACATTTGGCATTTGTTTTTTAAGGATTGGCTAGCTTCACTTAGCATAATCTGCTCTAATGCCATCCATTTCCCTGCAAATTCCATGAATTTGTCATTTTTTAGTGCTGCATAATACTCCATTGTGTATAGATGCCACATTATTTTTTATCCATTCATCTATTGAAGGGCATCTAGGTTGGTTCCACAGTCTGCCTATTGTGAATTGTGCTGCTATGATCATTGATGTGGCAGTATCCCTATAGCATGCTCTTTTATGGTCCTCAGGGAATAGTCCGAGGAGGGCGATAGCTGGGTCAAATGGTGGTTCCATTCCCAGCTTTCCCAGAAATCTCCATACTGCTTTCCATAATGGCCGCACCATTTTGCAGTCCCACCAGCAATGTACAAGTGTACCCTTTTCCCCACATCCTCGCTAGCACTTATTATTGTTTGACATCCTAATGGCTGCCGATCTTACTGGAGTGAGATGGTATCTTAGGGTGGTTTTGATTTGCATTTCTCTGACTGCTAGAGAAGGTGAGAATTTTTTCATGTACTTATTAATTGATTGTATGTCTTCTTCTGAGAAGTGTCTGTTCAGGTCCTTGGCCCATTTGTTGATTTTGTAATATCTCTATTGATATCTGCTTTCCTACATATTTTCCACTGTTCATCATTGTGACTGACCCTTCAAGTGTGCTGATATTTACTTTCACACTTTAACCCAAACCCTATTGCTAAAGAACTTTTGTTCCAAATCCTATACTCACTCTTCTTTGTTAACCTACCGAATATCTATCTAATCCTACTTACTATCCCTTTTTGACTGGATGTTCTCTTCGAATTTTAATCATTAAAGGTACAAGGTCCTATGCTATTGTGTATCGATTTATCTGAGATATCTGTGCACAACGTAAATCAAAGCTAAGTATCCCAATGAAGGGCCCATTGCCCCTCTGGGCTTCAAAATTACCTAGACTTTCTTTTTTCATTTATATATTTCACCTCTATATTTTTAAAAATATCGCAGGTTCCCAATACCATTATTCATCCAGCAGAATGATTTCTAACCCAAATCAAACATTTTATTAACCCTAACAATACACTGTTCCCTCAATGTAAATTTAAAGAAGAGCAGGGACAGAGTTGGTCTTACAAATCAGGAATGTAGGGGATCTTTCACCTGTTGAGAACCACAAGTTCAATGCAGAAATGATCCCTGGAGAATATGTAGTCAGCTATGGAGGACCTGAGAAAGCAAAAGTAATCTTCCATGGCAAAATATCTGGTCAGGATGACGGGATGTGTCTGAATCAGAACCTCTCTTCTCAATGTAGAGGAGATGGACCAAACCAGGCCTGTGTGGAGAGCTATTACCGGGTTCCTATGGTTGATATACCATTCTAACTTGTGAATGTTTCACAGGAAGTAGGGGAAGCCTCCATCTAATGAGACAATTGGAAGCAACTGTTAGGATAATGTGGTTCCCAAGGAAGTGACCTCATTCAGTTCCTGAAGGAAGTGACCTCACCTTACTCCCTTGGTGATGGAACTCTCTGATCTTAGGATCCTGGAAGCCAGGCACACAGAGCCAGTCCCAGTACCAGTCCCAGTGGGTTCACTTGTTTGGAATTACCAAGGACAGAGTCAGTCTTTCTTTGTACCTACTGATGTTAGAATGGCCAAAAGCCAAGAGAGCTCTGAAGAGGGGCCTTTCCTGAAAAAGCAGGTAGTGGCCCACCGCTGGCTCCTGACAACTTCATAGAGATGGCCAAGGAGACCATATCTGAGACAGGACAGGACATTTCGGGGGAGCATTGTGTGGCCCACCAGTCAGAGGACACTCCATAGAGTCACAGACCTACTTAGGGTAAGGAGGTGCCTTTGTGAGTGTGGTTGTGAGTTTGTGATTTTGTCTCATGTTGTGAGAATAGGAAAAAAAGGTGGTTTGTTTGGTTTGGAGTGAACTGTTTCTCGTAAGTCATTTGAAAAGGAGAGTGTTTCTATGTCTGTGTATCCCATGGTGTCCGTGGTTGTAGACATTAGAAATGAGAGTGCATCAATGGATGTGTCCTGTCAAGTAGAAAGCTTCCCATTTCATCCTGCCAAATTTATGAATGGTTTGCGGCTTTACTTAAAGATGGGCATAACCTAATACATTCCTAATTTCCAGGTTTATTCATGAACTCTGTTCACTCTCCAGAATAGGATCATGGTTTTGTGTCCAACATACATACCACCTCCAAGCTCTGTGACATGGCCATGTACTGGATAGCTGAAGGGAATGGCGAGCATCTCAAAAAACTCAGATATCAGTGTGACCAGGAAAATCTCAGTGGAAAAACCCTGCTTTGGGCATTTTGCTTATATATTTTTCTGTTGAACTGAATGTCAGGAAGTTCTTACTCTGGCCACCCCTTTGTGAAGCCTGAAGTAAACAGTTTTCAAATGGAAATGATTGGGCATCACCTGTGGCTCTTTGCTTAATTGCTTTGGAAAGGGATGTGTCTGAATTAGCATCTTGGCCCTGTGTGAGGTTGTGGCTTAGATTCTCAGCACCAGATGGATCTAAAGAAAGATCCCATGTGTGTATCCAAAACCAAAATGGCAACTACACCAGTCATTGTGGATAAAGTCTCGCTTTCCTCTGTGAGGTTCCTTACCTCTATCAAGTGAGAATAGGGATCCTTTGGGTCAATTGAGTTCTTCAAAGCCCTGCAAAGGTGCTTGGGTTTTCTCATGACTCTAATTTACATAAAGAATCTATACCTCTAACTCAGTAGGCCTCAAATTGAAGAAGCGGTGCAGTATTAACGGCATGCCTATTTGATCACTCCGGGTTCACAGGAAGTATGTCCAGGACACCCTGACTTTAGGCAAATGAGGGGCAAGGGAGCTTATTTTGGACACTGTCTTGGAATGTGCCCCTCATGGAAACCTCCAGCCAGAGGTTATGATGAGTATCTATATGGAAAAAGATGAGGGCCATGTGGGAGTGTTTTGGTTTAATTGTGGTCATTGTGTGGCTGTTAAAGGAGATGCCTGGGTCCACATGGGCTTGAACTCTGGTGTGATTACACTTAGAGAGTGCATTCTGGATCTGATCTCAGAGAACTTGTGCCATGAATTGTGTTGGGATTCTAGGAGGGCACGCATGAGAGTCTCCCTTGGAAACTGAGATCTAGGCCCAGGGTGGCTTTCCACAGAGCACTGGGAATCTCAGCCAGGATACCACATGATTTTTTTTTTTCTGAAAGATTTGGTAGGCATAGGTGACAGTCAAAACACACATGGACCTCACATTGTAGACCTCAATGGGTCTGATTTCATGTGACTTTTTGGCCACTCCCTGGGAAGCCTTGTCTTTAACAGTTCTACAGAGCTTTCATTGAAATGAGGTTTCTCATCATTTAATGGTTCCTGTACAAATTGAAATCCACAGTGCCTCCATCTTCATCCGTGAAAAATGGCTAGATAAATACAATAAAATTATTGAAATTTCCATGACCAGGTGGCACTGGAGAAAATTTGGAAAACCGGTTGCTGATCATGAGTATACCAGACAGTGCCTTGATTGACTAGGTTTCATCAAAATGGTGTATAACAGAGATGCCAGTAAATTGGAGCCTGCTGAGTAGTGGGCCTAGACCAGAGGAGGGGAGGTGTGTGATAAAACATCTGTGGTGGGGCCATGTTGATCTTCCATTGGCTTCCAAATGCCTTGTGACTGACATGGTGCAGCCAGCAGACCCTTATATGTAATGGTATCTTGTTATATAGAGAGGTTTCAGGGCAATGTTGAGAATTATGTTGCTGTGGTCAAGGGAAAAGCTATGTGGAATAGAAGCATTGTTGGTATATTCTCTTGCAGACCCTGACCCACCACACGTGACAGAACTCCCTCAAGCACTGTGTCCCAGGTGATCTTTTTTTTACTTCATAAGCAAATACCAAACTCCCAGTGCAGCAGCAAGAAACACCAGGAAAAGTGAAGGATGACCAAATGGCTTCACAGTCCACATGCAGAGACACTTAGGCCCCAGTGGACACAGTTTACCTACATAGAGAGAATTCAGCACTGCTGCCTCATGTTCATTGGAAAATATGGAACCATGTCCTCCAGGTCGCATAGATGCACACCCAGCTTTGATGGTCTCAGTACAAAGAAAGCTCCCTACGAAAACATATATATCAAATGCCCAACCTCAGAGGCAGTTTCTCAAGAAGTCTTTAGGGCAGCAGAGCTCCATGTTTGTGGAGCGCTAACCCTGTCCCATACTTTTGGAAACTCCTTTACGACATCCAAGGTTGTGAACTCATGAGAATATTCATTTCCAGATATGTATTCACAGAATTTTTAACTCTTATCCTCTAATTGTGTCTTACTTGGGACGAGGGTAATGTCTAGGCATTGTTCTGAATGAGAGTGGAAAGATTTTTGTGAATCCCTGACACTAACCCATTCCCTACTAGACTCTGACTACTAATCCTAATATGATGGAGAAACATAACCCAAACAGAATAGAAATACAAGCATTTCAGAGGAGGCATGGTGTATAGTTGGACATGCCTTTTGAAATATATAGGGTAGGAGTTATAAATCTAGTCAATTTTTAATTGAAATAGTTCTACATGTGTTTTTAAAGTTAACAAATATATGAATTACTGTCTTCCTTTCACAGTAGCCTATTCAGCACATGTGTTTTAATATGCACATATAGAATCCTACCTGGTGTCACACGTACATTCTCGTGAGGTGGCTGACATGGCACATACAAATTTTGAGAAGTGATCACTCGTCCTAAACACTGTTGGAACTGAAAATTCAACCCATGGGTGAGCTTCCTATTTGAACAAACTTATATAAAAATCCATATTCATTAAAATGAATATTTTTGGATATGATGATGATATATATTTCATGATGAATTTCAATTGGCATATATATTGCTATTTTTAATGTCTGTGATATATATATATATATATATATATATATATATATATATATATATATATATATATATATATATATAAAACATGTGTCTTATTATACACTCCCTAAATTCATTCATATTGATGTATTTGGATTTTTAATCAACTTTTCACAAGATTATTCTCAGTAATATTCATCCACCTGAAATACATATTTGTTTCCTAGTACTGAAAACTAACTTCTTTGAATGGTGCAAACATATCCTAATATTTCTACACTAACTGACCCTGTATAAAATCAATTCAAGTAGATTACTATGGGACATGATGTGTATTTTGATGTTCAATTTTATTCAACACTTCTACATTACTATTTATTCACTTTATGCACATCATAGAATATATATTTCATCCACAAGTTAGCAAATTTATAGGCATTTGTCTCTCTTTCAATCACTTCGTACTTCAGAACACATGTATTCATCCATGTTTCTTGACTGACCTTTTCATGAGACTTCTTTCCAAACACATTATTTTCGATTTCCATAATCACTTTTGAAACACTTCAAAAGTTACCTTGAGCTTGGGGAGGGAAACTGAGCCCCGACTTTCTTAGTCATCCTCCAGAGTCAGTATGGCTGGCTGGTGTGGCTGTCGCTTTTTAGGGCAATTTTGGCCCAGTGTCCTTTTGTCTTTAGGGTAGGCACATTGATCTGAGGGCAGGGTGCCCTCTGGCATGGGCCAATGTTATCCCTTCTTGTCTACCTGTTTCTTAATTTCTGGCCTATTTGTTGTTGTGACCAGGACCTTAGTCAACGCCTTAGTCTGCCTTTTGTTTCTTTTATCCTCCCTTTGCTCCCTTCTCTTCCTCAGTTTCTCTCTTATAGTATACGTTCTTGACTTCTCTGACTAAATCTCTCAAAGTCATATCTTGTAATCAATCTAGCTTTGTAACTTTGTTTTAATATCCAGGCCAGTTTGCCCAATAAAGTCCATCGTGACAGATGCCTTTTGATTCTCTGCCTGAGGATCAAAAGGAGTATATCTCCTATATGCCTCTATAATTCTCTCTAGAAACATAGTGGGAGATTCATCAGGCCCTTGAATAATCTCTCTTACCTTGTCCAAATTAGTTTGTCGCTAGCGGCTGCTTGGAGACACACTATTAGAGCCCGGTGATAAGTGGACAGATGCTCCCTACCTTCAAAGATTTTGGGGTCTCAGTTGGGTGGGTTCAAGGGAAAGCTGCCTTTGATTATGTTGGGAAGTTGTGTCGGACGCACATCTTGTTTGAGGATATTTTTTTCTAGCTTCCTGGAGGATTCACTGTTGTTCCTCTGTCATGAAGAGAATCCCTAGGAGTTTTTGGCAGTCTTCTGAAGTAGGCTGGTGTGAAAACATCAATGACTCAACCAGACCTGAGAGCCAAGTAGGGTCCTCAGAAAAAGGGGGATTATAATTTTTTAAGTTATTTAGGTCTGACGAGGAGAAAGGCTAATACTGGTAGGCTTGCATTTTTTCCCCGTGGCCATCATCAATCATTGGCCCATAGGGATGGAGGGGGAGCATCCCGAGAGTTCCAGGGTTTTCAATCATTCACCGCCAGCGAGTTCCTTTAGACGGGTCAGCTTCCTCCAAGGGAAGAGGTGCTGTGTGTGCCGCAAGGGAATTATCTGGAGGGTGCTGGGTCGGCATAGCTTCCTCCAATGGAGGAGAGGCTGAGTCAGCAGCAGGGGAATCACTTAGAGGGTGTTGGAGGTTGGGGGACAAGGTCAGGGGATAAGGAGGGGAAGGAGAGTCCAGTAGAGTGAAATCTGGTGACTCAAGGAGAACAGAGGGTGTAGGAGGAGGAGGATCAGAGGATTTGAGAGTTCCTGGGAGAAGGAGTCAGAGTGGGGGCAGGGGCAAGAAAGGCTTCACCCATGGAAAAGGAGATATGCAGAGTTCCCGCCGAGTTAAGATATATGGCTGTTGATCCAGATGGCTATGTGGCCCCGGCTGAAAGACAATATCTCTGACTTTTTTAAATTAGTGGGAAGTAGAAAGATCCTTCTAGGGGTAATCCAAATCCAAAGGTGGGCCATTCTGAAGCACAGAGAGTCTGCCACATCCGGGGCTTTTCTGAACAAGAAAGATCCTGAGCCCTTAAGCGGACTTTGTTCCAGTGATCAAGGATCAGGGAAAGAGGCATTGAAGTGCTCTGTCCCATAATGAAAGATACACAAACAGTTAAAGCAATGAAACATGACACAGACAAGACAAGGCAATGAAGACAGGCAATGGACGTCCAACACTGAGACCAGGACTGAGGAGCCGGCAAAACCCGATTGACTGGCAATACTCAATCCGAAAAAAAATATCACTGAGTCCAGAAGACTATCTCGTCCCCATAAATTTACGGGAAGATGATCCAATACATATGGCTGTAGAGTTCCTTCACATCCTTCAGGATCCTTCCAATCAAATACCATTGCACTTCTATGGGGATTAGACACCACTCCTAGGCCTCGAAGCGTTTGAGTGGCTTGTTGTAACGGCCAATGTTTTGGCCATTCTTGACGAGAGATGATGCTAAGGTCTGCATCTGTATCCAGTAGCCCATTAAATTTATGCCCTTGAATATTTAGTTTTAGCATTGGGCCAGAATCTAAATTTAAAGAAAGCATAGCCCAATCTACACCTGTGGAGCCTAATCACTTGGAACCTCTTTCTACAGTACAACTGGAAAATTTTTCATGTAGGCTGGGTATTATTAGTAACTGTGCTATTCTATCTCCTGGTGAAATTACTGATATACCCTTTGGAGAACTGGCTATAATTTTTATTTCACCTTCATAGTCGAGATCAATTACCCCAGGACTTATGATAAGTCCTTTTAGAGTAGAAGAGCTGCGTCCCAATAATAAGCCTACTGTTCCTTTGGGAAGAGGTCCTTTTACCCATGTGGAAATGAATTGAACTCCCATCTCTGCAGTTAGTACTGCTCTGGCAGAGGCACAGATGTCCAACCCTGAGCTCCCTCTGGTTTGTCTGATGAGGGATCTGATGGACAATGTGTCCTGGGCACTACCCTGATGGGGTTACTGGGTTTCTCCAGTGCTGCGTATATTTGTGGTTTTGGGCCCCGGAGCATTGAGCCCCCTTGTCCATTTTTGGCAATGGAGCTCCATGTCTTTGTCCACAATATTGTGGATAAACACCTGGTCCTTGTTCGTTTTTTGATAATGGTGTACCCTCTATGGTGGTTTGAGAACAGCATTCATTAGCCCAAAGTCTCCCTCTACGGCATCGTGGACAAATACCTGGTATTCTACTCCTTTGATACCTAGTTTTGTTAAACCCTCCTCCTATGGGACAATTCCTTTTAAAATGTCCTGTTTCTTCACAATTGTAGCATGTTCTTGGCCTGGCATCTAAAGCCTGTTTTACTCAGCTGCCACAATTTTCCCTTGTTCATTAATGTCTCTGGCATCTAAAGCCTGTTTTACTGCAGCTTCCACGACTTGCTCTTGTTCTTTAATGTCTCTACATAATTTAATATATGTGTTTAAATCTTCATGTTTCCATGGTCTAATGATATCATTGCACCAAAGATTCGCTTGCTCATAAGCCACTTGTTTTAGTAATGGCATTGCTTGTTGTGTATTTCCAAAAACTCTGGTAGCTGTTTGAATAAGCCTATCTAAAAATTCAGCATAAGGTTCATTAGCTCCTTGTATTACCTTAGATAATTAACCTTGTAAACCTCCATGTCCTTGTTAAGTCTTCCATGCCTTAATTGCATCTAACAATTTACTGAACACTCTTTCAGTTTTTTTTTTTAATAATTTCTGATTCCGCATTTCTACTATAATACAACCCAACAAGATGACACCAAACAAAACAGCTCCTCAGGAATAGCCGTCAGAGCCCAACTGCCACCACAGGCTTCCCACAAGCCTCTCCCTCAAACACAAGTCTCCTCCTCTTGAGGCCGATTGGCTGGGTCGCATGGGCGGAGCCAAAAAAGTCCCCCAATGAGCAGTTCCATGGTCTGAAAGGGCAGGGAACCAGCCCAATGTGCATCACCACAGAGGAGCCAATCAGCTAGATGTTGCTGGGGCCGCTGTGAGCCAATCATCCGCTGGCAGTCTGAAAGGTCGGGGAAACCGCTCATTGAGCATCTCCAATGAGCATAACCACAGAGAAACAAATCAGCTAGATGATGCTGGGGCCGCTGTGAGCCAATCATCAGCCGGCAGATGGAAGTTTGCTGGCAGCTGCAAGTTTACTGGGGCTCCTTTGGCTGTGGCTCTCAACAGATTATTCTCAGAAATATTTAACCACCTAAAATACATATTTGTTTCCTAGTACTGAAAACTGACTTCAGTGAATGGTCCTTATATATCCTAATATTTCTATAGTAACTGACCAAGTTTAACATCAATGCAGTTAGATTCCTATGGGACATGAAATGTATTTTGAAGTTCATTTTTATTCCACACTGGTACATTACTATTTCTTAAGTTTATGGACATCATAGGATATAACCTTTCATCCACAAATTCACAAATTTACAGGCATGTGGTTCACTTTCAATCACTTCTTCTTTCAGAAAACATGTATTCCTCTATGATTCTTTAGTGGTCTTTTCAATAGACTTCTTTCTAAAAACATTATTTTCGATTCTATACTCATTTTTGAAGTAAAACTCACACACTCTTCATGATAAACCGTAACCCTAATATTACCATTAGATGTATAACTGGTTGGAATGAATGTATATATATCAATATAAGATTTCCTATATATTTTCAAATATAATTTCAATGCATTATTTAAAGTTGGAACCAGTTATATAATTAATTCACAATATGGTCTCTTCATGCATCATCTCTTATTCATCAACACAGTGTACGCCTATTTATCCGCAATACTAATTTATAAGTTTTCAAAATATTGCTCCTCATATTGGTGGAAGAAATACTCATGTAATCTGATCTAAATATATATTTTACCACAGTAATATTCTTGACACAAAATGCAAAGGTCACACTTATGATTGTACTAAAGCCTAAATTTAAAGTGAGCATGGATTACTAAAAACCTCCATGTCTAGGTTCCCTAATGCGCTCAAATGTCAATCCTATTGGTGACTAAATAATTGTTTCTTCCTAAGATTATATATTCAACCTCAACCCTGTTGAAAATGTCTAATCCTATCACTCACTTTAGACGTTGCCTGATTTCCTAATGTGTCTATTGATACATATTTACTCTCTTTCCTACATATTTTCCCCAGTTCATCATTGTGACTGACTCTTCACATGTGCTGACATTTACATTCACTCTCTAACTAAAACCCTATTGCTAAAGAACTTTTGGTCCAACTCCTAGACTCACTCTTCTTCCTAATCCTACTGACAATCTTCCTAATCCTTTGGACTATCCCTTTTGGACTGGATGATCTCTTCTAAATTCAGTCATCTGAGTTACAGCATCCTATGCCATTGTAAATGAATTTATCTGAGACCTCGGTACAGAACATAATTCAAGCTTAGTATGCCAATCAATTGCCAAATGCCCTTCTGGGCTTCAAATCTTACCTAGATTTCTGTTTTTGTACTTATATTTCAAGTCTATATTCTTATAAGTATCACAGGTTCCCAAACCATTATTCATCCAGCAGAATGATTCCTAACCAAAATCGAACATGCTATTAACCCTAACCATACAATGTTCCGTCAATCTAACTTTACAGAAGAGCAGGGACCGAGTTGGTCTTACAATACAGGAATGTAGGAGATCTTCCATCTGCTGAAAACCTCAAAGGTCCATGCAGAAATGATCCATGGAGAAGATTTAGGCAGCTATTTAGGACCTGAGAGAGCAAAAGTCATCTTCCATGGCAAACAACCTAATCAGGATGAAGGGATGTTTCTGAATCAGCCTCTCTCTTCTTAATGTAGAGAAGTCGGACCAAACCAGGCCTTTGTGGAGAGCTGTTGCCAGGTGCCTGTGGTTTCTATACCATTCTAATTTGTGAATGTGTCACAGGAAATAGGGGCAGCCTCCATCTTATGAGAACCTAGGAAGCAACTGTTAGGACATATTGGTGGCCAAGTCAGTGACCTCATTCAGTTCCTGAAGGAAGTGACCTCACATACTTCCTTGGTGATGGAATTCTCTGAATTTGGGATCCAGGAAGCCAGGCACCCAGAGCCATTACCCGTCCAAGTCCCAGTGGTCTCACTTGTTTGGATTTACCAAGGATAGAATCAGTCTTTCTAGGTACCTATTCATGTGAAGGTGGCCAAATTCCAAAAAAGCTCTGAAGAGGGGCCTTTACTGACAAGACTGGAATTGGCTCACCACTGCCTCCTGACAACTTCACAGAGTTGGTGAATGACACCAGATCTGAAACAGGAAAGGCCATTTCGGAGGAACATCGTATGGCCTACCAGTCAGAGGACACTCAGAAGAGTCACAGACCTACTTGGGGGAAGGAGGTGCCTGGGTGTGTGGATGTCAGTTTGTGGTTTTGTCTCATGTTCTGAGAATAGGTAAAAAACGTGATTTATTTCTTTTGGAATGGACTGTTTCTAATAAGTCATTTGACATGGTGAGTGTTTCTATTTCTGTGTATCCCACTGTGTCCGTGGTTGCACACATTAGAAAAGAGAATGCATCAATGAATATGTCCTGTGTAGTAGAATGCCTCCCACCAATCAACCTGTCCAATTTATGAAAGGACTGCGGCTTGCCTTACCAATGGGAAACACCTACAACCTTCCTAAGTTCCTGTTTTCTTCCAGAATTCTGGCCACTAGCCAGAATAGGCTCATCGTTTTTTATCCATGATATGTACCACCTCCAATCACTGTGACATGACCATGTACTGAATAGCTGAAGAAAATGGCATGGAGAGCATCTCAGAAAACTCAGATATCAGTGTGGCCAGGAAACTCTCAGTGGAGAAACCCTGCTTTGGGCCTTTTGCTTACATTTTGTTCTGTTGCCCTGAATGTCAGGAAGGTATTTGCCTCTGGCCACCCCTTTGTGAAGACTGAAAAAAACAGTTATCAAATGGAAATGAATGAGGATCACCTGTGGCTCTTGGCATAATTGCTTTGGAAAGGGAGGTGTCTGAATCAGCCACTTGGCCCTGTGTGAGGCTCCAGCTTAGCACATGATGGATCTAAAGAAAGATCCCGTGTGTGCATCCAAAACCAAAATGGCAAAAAGATCAGTCATTGTGGATGAAGTCTCTAGCTTTTTTCTGTGATGTTCCTGACTCCATCAAGTGAGAATAGGGATCCTTTGGGTCAAATGAGTTCTTCAAAGCCCTGCAGAAGTGCTTCGGTTTTCTCATGACTCCAAACCACATAAATAATCTATACCTGACATTCAGTAGGCCTCAAAATGGAGAAGCAGAGGAGTATTAATGGCAGGTCTATTTAATCCCTCCTGGTTCACAGGAATGGTGTCCAGGCCACCCTTACTTTAGGCAAATGAGGGCCAAGGGTGCTCATTTTGGTCACTGTCTTGGGCTGCGCCCCTCATGGAAACCTTCAGCCCGAGGTTATGATGAGTGTCTATATGGAGAAGATGAGGGCCTTGTGGGAGTGTTTAGGTTTTAATTTTGGTCATTGGTGTGGCGATTGGAAGAAATGACTGGGTCCAACTGGGCTTGAACTCTGGTGTGAGTTCAAGGGGACTTAGAGACTGAGTTCTGGAACTGAACTCAGAGAAGTATTGCCATGAATTGTGTTGGGATTTTAGCAGGCCACACATGAGAGTCGCCCTTATAAACTGAGATCTAGGTCCAGGGTGGCTTTCCACAGAGCACTGAGAATCTCAGCCTGGATATCACATGATTTTTTCTGAAACACTTGGCAGGCATACTTGAGCGTCAAAACACACATGGACCTCACATTGTAGACCTCAATAGTCCTGGATTTCTGTGACCTTTTGGCCACTCCTTGGGAAGACTTTCCTGTGAGAGTTTTCCAGAGGTTTCATTGAAATGAGCTTCCTCACCATTTAATGTTTCCTGAAAAAATTGAAACCAACAGTGCCTCCAACCTCATGCTTGAATAATGGCTCAATAAATACCATGAAATTTTTTAAATTCCTTTGACCAGGTTGCACAGGAGAACCTTTGGATGTACTGTTGCTGACGATGAGTGTACCAGACAGTTCCTTGATTGACTAAGTTTCATGAAAATGGTGTAGAACAGAGATGCCAGTAAGTTCAAGCCTGCTGATTAGTGGACCTAGAGCAGAGATGTGCAGTTTTGTGATAAAACTTCTGTCGTGGGGCCTTGTGGATCTGCCTTTGACTTCCAAATGGCATGTGGCTGACATGGTGCATCCAGCAGACCCTTATATGTAAAGGCATCTTTTTATAAGAAGAGGTTTAAGGGAAATGTTCACAATCAGGTTATTATGGTCAAGGGGGCAAACTATGTGGGCTAGAAACCTGGTTGGTGCATTCTCCTGCTGACCCTGACCCACCACACATGACAGAACTCTCTCCAGCACTGTGTTACAGTTGAGCTCCTTGTATTCCATGAAGCAAATACCAAATTCCCAGTGCAGCACCAAGAATCACCACGAAATGTGGAGGATGACCAAATGGTTTCACAGTCAACATGTGGATACACTTAGCTCCCCGTGGCCACAGTTTACCTACAAAGAGAGAATTCAGCACTGCTGCCTCATGTTCATTGGAAAATAAGAAACCATATCCACAAGGTCAAAGAGATGAAGACCCAGCTTTGATGGTCTCCCTAGAAAGGAAGCTAAAGCTCCTGACAACAACATATGTTTTAAGTGCCCAACCTCAGAGACAGTTTCTCAAGAAGTCTTTAGGCAGGCAGAGGTCCATGTTTGTGGAGTTTTTACCCTGTCCCTTACTTTTGGAAACTCCTCTACCACTTCCAAGGTTGTAAACTCCTGATCGTATTCCATTCCAGATATGTAGCCACGGATTTCTTCTCCTCTAATTGTGTCTTACTTGGGGCGAAGGTGATATCTAGGTGTTGTTCTTGATGAGAGTGGGAAGATTTTTGTGTACCACATATTTGCATACACATTGGATTCATTTTCCTATTTTCCATTCGATATACTGAATCCCTGACACTAACTCACACCCTACTACACTCTGATTACTAATCCTAATATGATGGAGGAAAGTAACCCAAACATTATAGAAACATAAGCAGTTCAGAGGAGGCATGGTGTATAGTTGGACTTGCTTTTTGCATGATAAATTGTAGGTGTTATAAATATAGTCAATTGTTAATTGAAATAGTTCTCCATTGTTTTTAATGTTAACTTATTTCTGAATTCCTGTCTCCATTTCTCTGGAGCCTATTCAGCACATGTATTTTTATATTCACATATAGAATCCTACCTGGTATCACACGTACATTTTTGTGAGGTGGCTGACTTTGCAGATACAAATTGTGAGAAGAGATCACTCCTCCTAAACGCTTTTGGATCTTAAAATTCCACCTATGGGTGAGGTTCCTAGTTGAACAACATTATACATAAATCCATGTTCACTAAAATGAATACTTTTTAATCTGTGGATGATATATATTTCATGATAAATTTTGATACGCATATATATTTATATATTGCTACTTTTTAATGTATCTGTGATATATATATATATATATATATATATATATATATATATATATATATATATATTATACACCTTCCGATTTTTCAAAATATGAAATATATGTGTCTTATATACACTCCCTAAATTTATTCATGTCATGAATGTTGATTTATAATAAAATGTTCACAAGATTATGCTCAGATATATTCATCCACCTGAAATATATATTTGATTCCTAGTACTGAAAACTAACTTTACTAAATGGTCCTTTCAAATCCTAATGTTTCTAAAATAACTGACCCAGTTTAACATCAATGCAAGTAGATTCCTATGGGACATGATATGTATTTTGACATTCATTTTCATTCAACACTGGTACATTACTATTTTTTTCAGTTTTTGCACATCATAGGATATATATTTCATTCACAAGTTAGGAAATTTATACTTTTTTTTATACTTACAATCACTTCCTGCTTCAGAACACATGTATTCCTCTATGTTTCTTGACTCGTCTTTTCATGAGACTTCTTTCCAAACACATAATTTTTCATTTTCATAATCACTTTTGAAACTAAACTCACACACCCTTCATGATAAAACATAACCCTAATATGACCATTAGATGCATTACTCGTTGGAATGAATGATTGTATATCAATATAAGATTTCTTATATATTTTCAGATATCAATTCAATCCATGATTTAAAGTGGAAACAGTTATATTATTTATTCACAGTATTGTCAATTCATGCATTACTTCTATATTCATAGACACAGGGAACAACTCTGTGTACCCCCAACACTAATTTATACCTCTTCAAAATATTGCTCCCAGAAATGTTAGAAAAAATATGCATGTCACCTGATCTACATATACATTTTATCACTGTAATATTCTGATCACAAAATGCAAAGGTCAAACTTATGATTGTAGCACATCCTAAATGGAAAGTGATCCTGGATTATTAAAAACATCCATGTCAAGGTTGCCTAATGCTCTCCAATGTCAATCATATTTGTGACTACATATTTGTTTCTTCCTAAGATTATATATTGAAACTCAACCTGGTTGATCATGTCTAATCCTATCATTCACTTTATACATTGCCTGATTTCATAATGTGTGTATTGATATCTGATTTCCTACATATTTTCTCCAGTTCATCATTGTGACTGACTCTTCACATGTGCTGACATTTACATTCACTCTCTAACCGAAACCCTATTGCTAAGGAACTTTTGTTCCAAAACCTATACACAGTCTTCTTCCTAAACCTACAAACTATATTCCTAATCCTACCGACTATCCCTTTTTGAATGCATGTTCTCTTCTACATTTAATTATCCAAGTAAAGGTCGGGTGAGGTCGAAGGAAGAGACCACCAAGAGACTATCTCATGCAACAGCAAAGGGTTTATTGGGGGTCCAGCATGCTGATGCTCGGAGCTCACTTGAATAGAGTAGAGAGCCCTCAGAACAGCTTAAGCAGAGCTTATACACTTTCCTTGGTGACTGCAGGGAGGGAAGTTTATTGATGGGTCAGGGCGAGGGGTCAGTTTGCATGCAACCCAGTGAGGGAGCACATTCTGCAGTTAGTCAGTTGGGGACAGCATATTCTGGGAACAAGATTAGCAAACATTTCTCAAGATTTCAACAGTGTTTTGTTAAGCATACAGGAAAAAAGGAAGTGAAAAGTGCCTATTTTATTAACCTTTCATTCCCCACTTCTTCTTCTGGCTACTTTTAATCATAAAAGTGATCATTGCGGGGTGTCACATTCTATGTTTGCTAGTGGGGTATTACCATAAGTTTAACTCGTCCAATTTGAGCTTGGAGAAAGGAAATTACACGGTTGAGCAAACAGGGTTTTATAGTTAGCAATAATATGAGGATTATTATTGAAATGGCCAGGGTTGATAAATGCGTAGTTAACCAGGGGGACTGTGTGAACCAAGACTCAAACCACCCTTTTTGGGCCTCTCTCTCTCAATGACACTCTTCAAGGCATCTTTTTAATTTACTCCTAGATTTTTTTAAAACTCCAGTATGGTCGGCAAAAACACAAGATTCTCCATCAATGCAGAACAAAGGCCCCCTTCTCTCATGAAGAGGAGGTTCAACCCTCGCCTGTTGTGTAAAACAACTTCAGAGAGAGAGGTTAAAGATTCCTGCAAAGCCAAGATGGAGGTTCCTAATATCTTTAAGTTTTGGTCTATTGCTGCTTCTAATTGTGTCATTTGTTGTATCCCATGGACCAAGGCAGTGGTTCTTGTGCTCACGCCTGCAGCAACTCCTATACCTAATAGGATGGCTAAAGTGATGGATATATGTTCTCAGTGGAACCGGGTTTTATGCCCCCTTATTTGATCTTCAAATGAACCTGCATTATGATGAAGCACTCTGGGAAACCTCTGCACCTTTACAAAATTAATCACATCGTCTTGACAATTTCATGAAAACATAAACAATGTTTAAATCTATAGAATTATACTGTTGTAGAGACGGACATGGCAAGGCACCTAAGATACTACCAAAAACAGGGAAACTTTCCATTTTATTTGCAACCGGATTCAGAGGGCATTACTTCTGTTATAATCAATTAATTCCCTGAAACCCACCTTTAGGTAGTTTCAGAATTTTGTACCCAACATATAAGGGAAGGGGCGCAGAAGTTCACAGCCTGCAGAAGTTCACAAAAAGCAGATTTTTTCTGTTCTTTTTCCTCTGTTCTGGGCAAGTTAACTTTTCAAGGCCACCTGGGTGAAGGAGAGCTTTTTCTTCCCTTTATTTTTTCCCCCTTCCAGCTGTTACCATGGAGCCCAGTTGGTAACTTCTTTATCTTAGAAATGTAGCCATCTCTGTGAAGCCCCAGCTCAATGCCAAAGGCCTTGTTCACATATTTTGTGAAAAACTAGTAAGGGGGTGTCTAACTTAGGAGTGCTGATATTTTTAGCCAGTGGCCAAGTACAACAGGGCAACAGGAAAAGAGGAAGTTTATCTACTTTGAAGTCTTTCATGGGGATTCTTTTGCTGAAAGTCCTAAAGTCAGCCATGCTGAAGACTTCTGTAGAATTTCAGTTAATGTTTTTCTGTGGGCCTGGAACAGAGGGGGGAGATGGGGAAGGCGTGGCTTTGAGCAGCTCCGTGGATCTGAGAATGAGGTAGCAGAGATGTGAAAGAATACTGGGAAAGGGGTTTGTGATTTTCCTAGCAACAAAAAGGTGAGCAGTAGAACAGGTAGAGCAGAGGGGAAGATGGGAGTTAGTATCCCTAAAAGCCTGTGAGGGACTTTAAATTCTTAGTAATCTGTTTTCAGTGACGACAAAGAAACTTTAAAGGCCATTTTCACTAAATCTTGGATAGGGGTCTGAGGGTTCTCCTCAGCTGGTTTGAGCTTTGGGTTAGCTGCTAAGAGGAACTGGTGGGACCCGGTGCGGGCACTGACTGGAGAAGAGAGGAGTGATTCGGTGGAGGGTTACCTTAGTACCTGCTACCTCAGCAAGGGGGCAATGGTCTTAGATCCGGCGGAGGTTTGGGTTTTTGATCTAGTAATTGGAGGGGAGAAATCATGTTGCTGAGGTGAGAGTGACAGCAGAGAGTCTGGAGCAGAAGGCTGAGTGTGAGGACCTATTGGAGAAGCATAGTTCAGGATGTGAGCGAAGGAGGGAAAAGGCCTCCACATAGGGAAATCTCCTTTCACCCTTTTGAGGACTTTCAGAAGTTAAAAAGGTCAGGCAGAATTTGAGGATCTAGAGACCCCTCTAGGGGCCATCGGTTTTGGTGATCTAATTGGTAATAGGGCCAATGCTGTGTACAGAAGTTGATGAGGAGTTTGGGTTCCATCATGCACTGCCTGTATGATCACAACCCTATGACTTACAGAAGAAGTCGGCATTCCCCCCACACAACCGTGACTGTTTGTGGCTTTGGTAGTCCACCGGGCAAACATAGTAATCTAGGCTAGCCAACCTGCATCTGGCTTGCGTGTCCCTACATCCATAATGATTGTTTCCATTATCAATGGTGCAGAATGGATTTAATGGAAATTTAGTGGGATCCACTTCATCAGGTATATCCCAATAGGAAAGACCTATAGCCAGCTGACAAATGTCTGGGTGGATAAATGTCCACCAAGTCCCTAAGTGGGCTGTATGCGAGATAGATCATACTTCTTTACCAGTAGGATTTGTGATCAGCCATCGCTGCTGAACGGGTTGAAGAGGTTTAGGACAACTGGTGGTCAAGGGGAGAGTGTATAGCCTTAGACACAGGGTAAATACACAATTTGAAAGTTTTACCAATTTTTTCCTGTTTCAAGCCAGAGTCTGGACAGGGTCAGGCTTGAGATGAGAGGTATGGTTCCGGGAAGTGATTCTTTCTACCTTTACCGCTGTAGGTGCTATAAGTAGCACCTTGTATCGTCATTTCCAGTGGGGTTCCAGGGATGACACCTGATGTCGACTTACATAGATGAAGTCTCTTACTTGATATCGATGTAGAGTCCACTCGTCCCCAGGTTGATAGGCATTGGCCATCTGTTTTCACAGGTATCCCTGAGTTCTTTCAAGAGCTTTAATTCAGTCAAGCAATGGGGTGTGGAAGGAATTGTTAGGTCTTAGAGTTGGGGTTAGGTCCCTTACTGAAGGAGGGGCACCATGGACAATTTCATAGGGGGTGAGGTTACACGAAGAAACAGAGGGAGTATTTCTTCCATGAAATAGTGCATAAGGCAGGAGCATAGTACACTCTATTATGCAGGTTTCTAAGCTTAATTTCGTTATGGTCTCTTTAATGGTTCTATTCATTCTTTCTACCTGTCCTGAACTCGGTGGTCTATAAGCACAATGTAACTTTTAATTAATCCCCAGGGTTTTGCCTAACCCCTGACTTACCTGGGCTACAAACGCCAGTCCATTATCAGACCTTATTACTTAAGGCAGGCCGTATCTTGTAAAAATATCTTTCAGGATCTTCTTGATGACCATTTGCGCTGTTTCGTTTTTTTTTCTTTTTTCCTGGAAAAGGCTTCAATCCATCCTCAAAATATGTCTACAAAGACTAGGCGATATTTAATTTCAAACCTTGCTGGCTTAATTTTAGTAAATTCCACTTCCCAGAATTGTCCTGGTCTGGTTCCTCGTAGGTGCTTTTTTGCAGGAAGCTTGGAATGGTAAGCATTATCCATGACAGACCTGACAGGCTTTTGTTACCCATTCAGTTATTTCCTTTTGCTTTGAGTCGGTTAGTAAAAAACTCTGTTCTTGATCCTTCAGGAATGAATGCAATTTCTTTGAACCAAGTTGAGTGAGTTGATGTACATTTTCTACTGACATATATAGAGTCGTGACTATAGGAGTTTTTACTGAAGGATTTAGAAATTCCACTTGTGGTCCTTCAGGGTTAAAAGTTATTTTGGCCCGGAGCTTGGTGAGCAGATCTCTGCCCATCAATGGGGCCGGGCATTCTGGGATTACTAAGAACGAGTGATGGATTTTTCCTTTCCCCTGGTCCATGGTCCTCTTAGTTGTCCAAGCCCAATATTTTCTGCCATTAGCCCGTTGAATTAGAGACCTTTTATTTGATAGAGAGACCAATGGGGCCTTAAGGGCAGAGTATATTGCCCCTGTATCCACTTCAAAGTTTGCTGGGGTCCCCTCCACTTCAAAATTTACCCTGAGGTCTCGGAGGGGATCTGAGCCCCAACGTTCTTAGTCATCCTCCAGAGTCAGAATGGCTGGCTAGAGTGGATGTCTCTTTCAATGGCACTCTTTGAAGCAGTGTCCTTTTTCTTTACAGTAGGCACATTAAATTGAGGCCAGTTGTGGCCTCTAGTATGGGTCCCGATATCCATTCCTGTCTCCATGTTTCTTATTTCTGGCCTATTTGTTGTTGTGACCAGGACCTTAGTCAATGCCTTAGTCTGTCTTTTGTTTCTTTTATCCTCCCTTTGCTCCCTACTCTTCCTCAGTTTCTCTCTTATAGTATACCTTCTCGGCTACTCTGACTAAATCTCTCAAAGTCATATCTTGTAATCCATCTAAGCATTGTAACTTTCTTTTAATATCTAGGGCAGCTTGCCCATAAAGGCCATCTTGACAGATGCCTTTTGATCCTCTGCCTGAGGATCGAAAGGAGTATATCTCCTATATGCCTCCATAATACTCTCTAAAAACATAGAGGGAGATTCATCAGGCCCTTGAATAATCTCTCTTAACTTGGCAAAATTTGTTAGTCGCCTAGCGGCCACTAAGATACCCACAATTAGAGACCAGCGATAAGTGGACAGATGCTCCCTACCTTCAAAGGTGTTGGGGTCCCAGTTTCGTCGATTCAAGGGAAAGCCGGGTTGAATATGTTGGGAAGTTTTGTCGGTCACCCATCTGGTCAGAGGATATTTTCTCCAGCATCCAGGAGGATTCTCTTTTGTTTCTCTATCATGAAGAGACAACCCTAGGTGTTGTTGACAGTCATCCCAAGTAGGCTGGTGTGAAAACATCAATGACTCAACCACACCTAGGAGCCGGGTGGGGTCCTCGGTAAAAGGGGGATATTTATTTTTCCAGTTATATTGGTCTGAAGAGGAGAAAGGTTAATACTGGTAGGCTTGCATTTTTCCCCCAAGGCCGTTGTCAATCATTGGCCCCTAGGGATGAGGGGGAGCATCATTCGAGTTCCAGGTTTTTCAAGCATTCACTGATGGTGAGTACCTTTAGCTGGGCTAGCTTCCTCCAGAGGAGGAGGGGCTGTGTGTGCTGCGGGGAAATTATCTGGAGGGCGCTGGGCTGGCTTATCTTCCTCCAATGGTGGAGAGGTTGAGTCAGCAGCAGGGGAATCACTTAGAGGGTGTTGGTCTTTGGGGGACGTGGGCAGGAGATAAGGAGGGGGACGAGAGTCCAGTAGAGTCAAATCTTGTGACTCAGGGAGAACAGAGGGTGGAGGAGGAGGAGAAGCAGAGGGTTTGAGAGATCATGGGGGAAGGAGTAGGAGCGGGGGTAGGGGCAAGGAAATGCTTCACCCATGGAGGAGATTTGCAGAGGTCCTGCCAAGTTAAGATATATGGCTGTTGATTCAGATGGATATGTGGCCCTGGCTGAAAGACAATATCCTCTGACTTTTTAAATTAGTGGGAAGTAGAAAGATCCTTCTAGGGGCCATCCGAATCCAAAGGTGGGCCATTCTGAGGCACAGAGAGTCTGCCAGGTCCAGAATTTTACTGAAAAAGAAAGATTCTGAGCCCATAAGGGTACTTTGGTCCAGTGATCAAGGGTCAGGGACAGAGGCATTGAAGTGCTCTGTCCCATAATGAAAGATACACAAACAGTAAAAGCGATGACACACGACACAGACAAGACAAGAAAATAAAGACAGACAATGGAACTTCCAACACTGAGATCAGGACTAAGTATCTGGCCAAACCCGATGGGCTGGCGATACCGAATCTGAAACAAAATATCACTGAGTTGAGGAGACTATTGCTCCTCGATTTCCCGAGTACTCTAGTGCATCCCCCAGGGATGTGGCCTGTGGCTCTGTGACACGTATGTCAGCCACCATCGGAGAGAGGTCACACTATTCATTGACAGCAATTTTGCGAAGCCCTAACCTGAAACCTGAAACCAGAAAGAGGCACCATACATACCCCAAGAGGAGCCTGTTGGGGTCTCTCGTTCGCCGCTGCCGGATCTCACTGGAACCTCCATATGTAAAGGTCAGACGAGCATCGGGTGAAGAGAACACCAAAAGACTGTCTCATGCAAAAGCAAAGGGTTTATTGGGGGTCCAGCATGCTGGGGCTCAGAGCTCACTTGAATAGAGCAGAGAGCCCTGAGAACAGCTTAAGCGGAGCTTATATACTTTGCTTGGAGAGGGCAGAGAGGGAACTTTATTGTTTGGTCTGGGCGAGTGAGCAGTTTGCGTGCAACCGGGTGAATGAGTACATTCTGCAGGTTGGCAGTTGGGGACAGCACATTCTGGGAACAAGATTAGCAAACAGTTCTCAAGATTTCAAAAGTGTTTTGTTAAGCATACAGAAAAACGGGAAGTGACATTTACCTATTTTACTAAATTTTCATTACCGAATATACTTTGCCAGATTTCCTAATGTCTCTATTGAAATCTGCTTTCCTACATATTTTCCCCATTTCATCATTGTGACTGACTCTTCACATGTGCTGACATTTACATTCACTCTATACCCGAAACCCCATAGCTAAAGAACTTTTGGTGCAAATCCTATACTCACTCTCCGTTCTAAACTTAACGACTATCGTCCTAATCCTACCGACTATTCTTTTTTTTAAATTTTTTTTTCTTAAAGAAAGAGTTAGAGAGAGAGGGAGAGAGAGAGAGAATTTTTTAACATTTATTTTTTTAAGTACTTGGCAGACACAACATCTTTGTTTGTACGTGGTGCTGAGGATCGAACTCGGGCCGCACGCATGCTAGGCGAGCGCGCTACCACTTGAGCCACATCCCCAGCCCCCCGACTACCCCTTTATGACTGGAAGTTCTCTTTGACAGTAAATAATCCAAAGTACAAGGTCCTATGCATTTGTATATTGATTTATCTGAGACATCTGTGCAAAAAATAAATCAATGCTAAATATTGCAATCAAGGGCCCAACGCCCTTCTGGGCTTCAAATATTACCTTTATTTCTGTTTTCGTGCTTATATTTCACCTATATATTCTTGAAAATATCGAAGGTTCGCCATACCATTATTCATCCAGCAGAATGATTCCTAACCCCAATCGAAACTGTTATTAACCCTAACCATACACTCTTCCCTCAATCTAACTTTACAGAAGAGCAGGGACAGAGTTGGTCTTACAATACAGGAATTTACGGTTTCTTCCAACTGCTGAGAAACTCAAAGGTCCACGCAAAAATGATCCCTGGAGAAGTTGTAGGCACATATGTACGAACTGAGAGAGCAAAAGTCATCTTCCATTGAAAACAACCTGGTCAGGATGAAGGGATGTGTCTGAATCAGCCTCTCTCTTCTTAATATGGAGAAGAAGGACCAAACTAGGCCAGTGTGGAGAGCACTTCCCGGGTGCCTATGGTTGATATACCATTCTAACTTGTGAAAGTGTCACAGGATGTAGGGGCAGCCTCCATTTTATGGGACACTTTGAAGCAACTGTTAGGACAAAGTGGTTGCCAAGGCAGTGACCTCATTCAGATCTTAAAGGAAGTGACCTCACCTAACATCCTTTGTGATGGAACTCTCTGAACTTGGGATCCAGGAAGCCAGGCACCCAAATTCAGTCTCAGTCCCAGTCCCAGTCGCAGTGGTTTCAATTGTTCAGATTTACCAAGGACAGAGTCAGTCTTTGTTGGTACCTACGGAGGTGAGGATGCCCAAATGCCAGGAAAGCTCTGAAGAGTGGCCTTTCCTGAGAAAGCAGTTAGTGGATCACCGCTGGCTCCTGAGAACTTCACAGTGTTGACCAAGGAGACCAGATCTGAGACAGGACATACCATTTCGGGGTAACATAGTATGGCCCACCAATCAGAGGACACTATGGATAGTCACAGACTGACTTGGGGGAAGAAGGTGTCTTTGTGGATGTGGGTGTTGGTTTGTGGTTTTGTCTCATGTTCTGAGAATAGGTAATAAAGGCAGTTTTTTGGTTTGAAGTGAATTGTTTCTAATAAGTCTTTTGAAAAGGCGAGTGTTTCTAAGTCTGTGTATCCCACTGTGTCCGTGGTTCTAGACATTAGAAAAGAGAATGCATCAATGGATGTCTCCTGTCTAGTAGAAATCTTCCCAACATTCATCCTGCCAATTTATGAATGGACTGCGGCTTGCCTTATGAATGGGCAACACCTACTATCTTCCTAAGATTCTATTTTGTTCCTGAATCCACTCCACTCTCCAGAATAGGCTCATGGTTATGTGTCCAATATATATACCACCTCCAAGCTCTGTGACATGGCCATGTACTGGATAGCTAAAGGGAATGGCGAGCATCTCAGAAAACTCAGATATCAGTGTGACCAGGAAAGTCTCAGTGGAGAAATCCTGCTTTGGGCCATTTGCTTACCTATTGTTCTGTTGCCCTGAATTTCAGGAAGCTTTTTGCCTCAGACCACCCCTTTGTGAAGCCTGAAGAAATGAGTTGTCAAATGCAAATAAATGGGCATCACCTGTGGCTTTTTGCTTGATTGCTTTGGAAAGGGATGTGTCTGAATCAGCCTCATGACCCTATGTGAGGCTGTGGCTTAGATTCTTAGCACCTGATGGATCTAAAGAAAGATACCATGTGTGCATCCAAAACCAAAATGGCCAAATGAGCAGTCATTGTAGACTAAGTCTTTTGCTTTCCTCTGTTAGGTTCCTGAAATCCATCAAGTGAGAATAGGGATAATTTGGGTCAAATGAGTTCTTCAAACCCTGCAGAGACTAGCCCAGAGGTGCTTGGCTTTTCTCATGACTCCAAATCACATAAAGAATCTATACCTGAAAGTAAGTAGGCCCCAAATTGGAGATGCAGAGCAGTATTAAGTGCAGGCCTATTTAATCACTCTTGGTTCTCAGGAAGGGTGTCCAGGCCACCCTGACTTTAGGCATATGAGGGGCAAGGGAACTTATTTGGATACTTTCTTTGTCTGCACCCCTCATGGAAATTTCCAGCCAGAGGTTATGATAAGTGTCTATATGGAGGATGTTGAGGGCCATGTGGGAGTGTTTTGGTTTTAATTCTGGTCATTTGTGTGGAGGTTGAAAGAGATGACTTAGTTCACCTGGGCTTGAACTCTGGTGTTATTCCCCTTAGAGACTGAATTCTGGAACTGTCCTCAGAGTAGTATTGCCATGAATTGTGTTGGGATTTTAGGAGGCAACACATGAGAGTCACCCTGAAATCTGAGATCTAGGCCAAGGTGGCTTCCACAGAGCACTGGGAATCTCAGCCAGGATTTCACGTAATTTTATTCTGAAAGTCTTGGCAGCCATAATTGAGAGTCAAAACACACATGGACCTCACATTTTAGACCTCAATGGGCCTGGATTCATGTGAAATATTGGCCACTCTTTGGGAAGCCTTGCCTGTGAGAGTTCTCCAGAGATTTCTTTGAAATGAGCTTCCTCACCATTTAATGTTTCCTAAATAAATTGAAACCCACAGTGCCTCCAACTTCATCTTTGAAAAATAGCTATGTACATACCATGGATTTTTTGAAATTTCCATGACCAGGTGGCAATGGAGAAACTTTGGATGACTTGTTGCTGATCATGAGTGTACCAGACTGTGCTTGGATTTACTTGGTTTCATGAAAACAGTGTAGAAAAGAGATCCCTGTAAGTTGGAGACTGCTGAGTAGTGGGCCTAGAGCAGTGGTGTGCAGGTATGTGATAAAACATCTGTGGTGGTACCATGTGGATCTGCCCTTGGATTCCAAATGGCTTGAGAATGACATGGTGATGTCAGCAGACCCTTATATATAAAAGCATCTTGTTATATGGAGAGGTTTCAGGGCAATGTTCAGAATCAGATTGCTATGGACAAGCGGGCAAGCTATGTGGGGTAGAAGCCTGGTTGGTGCATTTTCCTGCAGACCTTGACCCACCACACGTGACAGAACTCCCTCCATAACTGGTACCTGTTGAACTCCTTGTATTTCCTGAAGCAAATACCAAATCCACCATGCAGAAGCAAGAAACACCTCGAAAAGTGGAAGATGATCAAATGGCTTCACAGTCCACATGGGGAGACACTTAGACCCCAGTGGCCACAGTTTACCTACAAAGAGAGAATTCAGCACTGCTTCCTCATGTTCATTGGAAAATAATAATAAAAAAAAAAAAAAAACATATCCTCCAGGTCACAGAGATCAGACCCAGCTTTGTTGGTCTCACTAGAAAGGATGCTAAAATTCCTGACAACAACATATATTTCAAGTGCCCAACCTCAGAGGCAGTTTCTCAAGAGTCTTTAGGCCCAATGAGCTCCATGTTTGTGAAGTGTTTACCCTGTCCCTTACTTTTGGAAACTCCTCTACCACATCCAATATTGTGAACTCCTGAATATTTTCCATTTCAGATATGTATTCACAGATTTCCTAGCTCTTCTTCTCTAATTGTGTCTTATTTGGGGCAAAGGTAATGTAAAGGCAATGTTCTGGATGAGAGTGGGAATATTTTTGTGTAGCACATATTTGCATACACATTGGATTCATTTTCCTATTTTCCATTCGAATTACTGAATTCCTGACACTAACCCATACCCTAATAGACTCTGACTACTAATCCTAAAATGATGGACAAAAATAACCAAACAGAATGGAAATGAAAGCAGTTCAGAGAAGGCATGGTGTATAGTTGGACTTTCCTTTTGCATGATAAAGTGTAGGTGTTATAAATCTAGTCAATTTTTAATTGAAATAGATCTCCATGTGTTTTTAAAGTTAACAAATATGTGAATTCCTGTCTCCCTTTCTCTGTAGCCTGTTCAGCACATGTATTTTTATATGCAAATATAGAAACATAACTGGTATCACACGTACATCCTTGTGAGTTTGGCTGTCTTGGGAGATACAAATCATGGGAAAAGATCACTCCTCCTAAACGCTGTTGGAACTTAAAATTCAACCTATGGGTGAACTTCCTAGTTGAACAATATTATACATAAATCCATGTTCAGTAAAATGATTATTTTTGGATCTGTGGATGATATATGTTTCATAGTGAATTTCGATTGGCATGCATATTGATACATTTTAGTGTCTGTGTGTGTGTGTGTGTGTGTATATATATATATATATATATATATATATATATATACATAAATGCACACACACACACACATATCTATATATGTATATACACTCTCAAGATTTTTCAAAATATGAAATATATGTTTCTTATTATACACTCCCTAAATTCATTCGTGTTCATATATGTAAATTTATAGTCAACATTTCACAAGATTATTCTCATAAAAATTGATCCACTTGAAATACGTATTTGTTTCCTACTACTGAAAACTAACTTCAGTGAATAGTGCATACAAATCATAATATTTCTACAGTAACTGACCCAGTTTAGCATCAATGCAAGTAGATTCCTATGGCATATGATGTGTATTTTGACGTTCATTTTCATTCAACACTGGTGCATTACTATTTTTTCAGTTTTTGCACATCATAGGATATATATTTCATCCAAAAGTTAGGAAATTTATAGGCTTTTTTTATACTTACCATCAAATCCTCCTTCAGAACATATGAATTCCTCTATATTTCTTGACTCATCTTTTTATGAGATTTCTTTCCAAACACATTATTTTCCATTTCCATAATAACTTTTGAAGCTAAACTCACACACCCTTCATGATAAAACATAACCCTAATATTACCATTGGATGTATAACTCGTTGGAATGAATGATTGTATATCAATATAAGATTTCTTACGTATTTTCAGATATCAATTCAATCCATGATTTAAAGTGGAAACAGTATATTATTTATTCACAGTATTGTCAATTCATGCATTTCTCCTACATTCATAGACACAGGGTACAACTCTGTGTACCCCCAATAATAAGTTATATCTCTTCAAAATATTGCTCCAAGAAATGTTAGAAGAAATACTCATGTCACCTGATCTACATATATATTTTATCACAGTAATATTCTGATCACAAAATGCAAAGGTCACACTTCTGATTGTAGCAAATCCTAGATGGAAAGTGATCCTGGATTACTAAAAACATCCATGTCCAGGTTGCCTAATGCTCTCCAATGTCAATCATATTGGTGACTACATATTTGTTTCTTCCTAAGATTATATATTGAAACTCAACCTTATTGATAATGTCTAATCCTATCATTCACTTTATACTTTGCCTGGTTTCATAATGTGTGTATTGATATCTGATTTCCTACATAATTTTCCCAGTTCATCATTGTGACTGACTCTCCACATGTGCTGAAATTTACATTCACTCTCTAACCGAAAACCTAGGGCTATTGAACTTTTGGTCCAAATCCTATACTCACTCTTCTTCTGAAACAGACCGACTATCTTCCTAATACTAACAACTATCCCTTTTTGACTGGATGAACTCTTCTACATTCAATCATCCAGGGTACAAGGTGATATGCCATTGTATATTGATTTATCTGAGACATCTGTGCGAACGAAATTCAATGCTAAGTATTCCAATCAAGGACCCAATGCCCTTCTGGGCTTAAAATCTTACCTAGATTTCTGTTTTCATACTTATATTTCACATCTATATTCTTATAAATATCCCAGGTTCCCAATACCATTATTCATCCAGCAGAATGATTCCTAACTCAAATCAAACATGTTATTAACCCTAATCATACATTGTTCCCTCAATCTAACTGTATAGAAGAACAGGGACAGAGTTGGTCTTAATATAGAGGAATATAGGGGATCTTCCACCCGCTGAGAACCTCAAAGGTCCATGCAGAAATTATCCCTGGGGAAGATGAAGGCAGCTATAAAGGACCTGAGAGGGCAAAAGTTATCTTGTAAGGCAAACAACCTGGTTAGGATGAAGGGATGTGTGTGAATCAGGCTCTCTCTTCTTAATGTAGAGAAGATGGACCAAACCAGTTCTGTGTGAGAGCTGTTCCTGGGTGCCTATGGTTGATATACCATTCTAAGTTGTGAAAGTGTCACAGAAAGTAGGGGCAGCCTCCATCTCATGGGACCCTTTGAAGGAACTGTTAGGACAAAGTGGTTGCCAAACCAGTGACCTCATTCAGTTCCGAACGGAAGTGACCTATCTCACTTCCTTGGTCTTGGAACACTCTGTACTTGGAATCCCGGAAGCCAGGCACACAGAACCAGTCCCAGACCCAGACCCAGTCCCAGTGGGCTCACTTGTTTGGTTTTACCAAGGACAGAATCAGTCTTTCTTGGTACCTACTGATTTGAGAATGGCCAAATGCCAGGAGAGCTTTGGAGAGTGGCCTTCCCTGAGAAAGAAGGTAGTGGCTCAAAGCTGGCTCCTGACAACTTCAAAGAGTTGACCAAAAATTCCAGCTCTGAAACAGTACAGGGCATTTTGGGGGAACATAGTATGGTACAACAGTCAGAGGAAATTCCGAGAGTCAAAGACCTACTTGGGGGAAGAAAGTCCTATGTTGTTGTGGGTGTGAGTTTGTTGTTTTGTCTCATGTTCTGAGAATTGGTAGGAAAGGCAGTTTGTTTGATTTGAAGTGGACTGTTTCTAGTAAGTCGTTTGACAAGGCAAGTGTTTCTATGTCTATGTATCCCACTGTGTTTGTAGTTGTAGACATTAGAAAACATAATGCATCAATGAATGTGTCCTGTCTAGTATAATGCTTCCCAAAATTCATACTGTCCGATTCATGATTGGACTGCAGCTTTCCTTATGGATGGGTAGCAATGACTAACTTCCTAATTTCCTGTTTTATTCCTGAATTCTGGCCACTCTCCGGAATAGGCTCATGGTTTTCTGTCCAAGATATGTACCACCTCCAAGCTCTGTGACATGGCCATGTACTGGAGAGGTGAAGGAAATGGGAGCATCTCAGGAAACTCAGATATCAGTGTGAACAGTAAAGTCTATGTGGAGAAACCCTGCTTTGGGAATTTTGCTTACCTATGGTTCTGGTGCTGTGATTATCTAGAAGGTCTTTGCCTTAGGCCACCCCTTTGTGAATCCTGAAGAAAAGAGTTTTCAAATGGAAATGAATAGGCATCACCTGTGGCTCTTTGTTTTATTGCTTTGTAAAGAGATGTGTCTTAATCAGCATATTTTCCCAGTGTGATTATTTGGAGAAGTAGATCAGTATTAATGGCAGGCCTATTTGATCATTCCTGGTTAACAGGAAGGGTTTCCAGGCCACCCTGACTTTAGGCAAATTAGAGGCAAGGGAGATTATTTTGGGCACTGTCTTGGTATGCACCCCTCATGGAAACCTCAACCCAGGGGTTATGATGAGTGTCTATATAAAAGAAGATGAGGGTCATGTGGGAGTGTTTTGGTATTAATTGTGGTCAGTTGTGTGGCAGTAGGAAGAGATTCCTGGGTCAACCTGGGCTTGAACTATGGTGTGATTCCCCTTAGAGACTGAGTTTTGGAACTGAACTCAGAGAAGTATTACCATGAATTCTGTTGGGATATTAGAAGGCCACGCATGAGAATTGCCCTTGGAGACTGAGATTTAGGCCCAGGATGGCTTTCCACAGAGCACTGGGAATCTCAGCTAGGATATCACATGATTTCATTCTGAAAAACTTGGCAGCCATACTTGATAGTCAAATCACACATGGAACTCACATTGTAGACCTCAATGGGCCAGGCTTCATTTGACCTTTTGGCCACTCTTTGGGAAGAATTGCCTGTGAGAGTTCTCCTGAGCTTTCATTGAAATGAGCTTCCTCACCATTTAATGGTTCCTGAATGAATTGAAACCCACAGTGACACCAACTTCATCCTTGAAATATGGCTAGATAAATACCATGGAATATTTGAAATTCCCAAGAGCAGGTGGCACTGGAGAATCTTTGGATGTTCTGTTGCTGATCATGAGTGTACCAGACAGTGCCTTGATTTACTGGGTTTCATGAAAATGGTGTAGAAAAAAGGTGCCAGTACGTTGGAACCTGCTTAGTAGTGGGCCTAGAGCAGTGGTTTGCAGGTGTATGATAAAACATCTGTGATGGGGCCACATGGATCTGCCATTGGCTTCCAAATGCCTTGTGACTGACATGGTGCAGCCAGTAGACCCTTATATGTTAAGGCATCTTGTTACATTGAGAGGTTTTAGGGCAATGTTCAGAATTGGGTTGCTGCAGAGAAGGAGGCAAGCTTTGTTGAATAGAAGCCTGGTTGGGGCATTCTCCTGCACACCCTGACCCACCACACGTGAGAGTACTCCCTCCAGCACTGTGTCCCCGTTGAACTCATGGTATTTACTGATGCCAATACCAAACTCCCAGTGCAGCAGTAAGAATCACCAGGAAAAGTGGAGGATGACCAAATGGTTTCTCAGTCCACACGAGGAGACACTTAGCTCCCAGTGGCCACAGTTTACCTACAATGAGGGAATTCAGAACTGCTGCCTCATGTTCACTAGAAAATAAGAAACCATGTCCTTCAGGTCACATATATGCAGATCCAGCTTTGATTGTCTCACTACAAAGGAAGCTGAAGCTCCTGACAACAACATATATTACAAGGTCCCAACTTCAAAGGCAGTTTCTCAAAGAGTCATTAGGCCAGCAGAACTCCATATTTGTGGAGTATTTACCCTATCCCATACTTTTGGAAATTTCTCTACCGCCTCCAAGGCTGTGAACTCCTGAGCATTTTCATTTCCACATACGTATTCACAGATTTTCTAACTCTTCTCCACTAATTGTGTCTTAATTGGGGCGAAGGTTATGTCAAGGCATTCTTCTGGATGACAGTGGGATGATTTTTGTGTAGCACATATTTGCATACACATTAGATTCATTTTCATATTTTCCATTTGAAATACTGAATCCCTGACATTAACCCATAACCTACTAGACTCTGACTACTAATCCTAATATGATGGAGAACAAGAAACCTAACAGAATAGAAATACAGGCCGTTCATAGGAGGCATGGTGTATACTTGGACTTCCCTTCTGCTTTATCAAGGGTATGTGTTATAAATCTAGTAAACTTTTCATTGTAATAGTTCTCCATGAGTTTTTAAAGTTAACACATATGTAAATTTCTGTCTCCCATTCTCTGTAGCCTATTCATCACATGTATTTTTTATGCATATTTAGAATCCTACCTGGTGTCACAAGTACATTTTTGTAAGCTCGCTGATTTTGAAAGATACATATTGTGATAAGATATAACTCCCCCTAAATAATGATGGAACTGAAAATTAAACCTATTGGTGAATTTCCTAGATGAACAACATTATATATAAATCGATGTTCAGTAAAATGAATATTTTTGGATATGTGGATGATATGTATTACACGGTGAATTTCGATTAGCATTTATATTGCTACATTATAATGTCTGTGTGTGTCTATCTATATCTATATCTATATCTATATATATATATATATATATATATATATATATATACTGTCCAGATTTTTCAAAATATGAAATATATATGTCTTACTATACACTCCCTAAATTCACTCATGTTTCTATATGTGGTTTATAATCAACTTTTCACAAGATAATTCTCAGAAATATTCATCCGCCTGAAATACATATTTATTTCCTAGTACTGAAAACTAACTTCAGTGAATGGAGCTTACAAATCCTAATATTTCTACAGTAACTGAATCAGTTTAACATCAATGCAAGTAGAATCCTACGGGACATGATGTGTATTTTGAAGTTTATTTTTATTCAATATTGGTACATTATTATTTTTTCAGTTTATGGACATCATAGGATATATCATTTCATCCACAAGTTCAAAAATTTATAGGCATTTGTTTCACTTTCAATCACTTCCTGCTTCAGAACACATGTATTCCTCTAAGTTTCTTGACTGGTCTTTTCATGAGATTTTATACCAAACACATTAATTTTGATTTTCATAATCACTTTTGAAGCAAAACTCACATACCATTCATATTAATTATCACTCTGATATTACCATTAGATGTATAACTGGTTTGAATGAATGATTGTATGTCAATATAAGATTTCTTATATCTTTTCAGATATCAATTCTATCCATTATTAAAAGTGGAACCAGTTATATTATTTATTCACACTATGGTCTATTCATGCATTATCTCTATATTCATAGACACAGTGTACACCTCTTTGTACCCCCAATACTAATTTATACGTCTTCAAAATATTGCTCCCTGAAATGGTGGATGTGGACTCATGTCACCTGATCTTTATATACATTTAATCACAGAAATATTCTGGACACAAAATGCAAAGGTCACACTTATGATTGTATAAAAGCCCAAATGGAAAGAAAACATGGATTACTAAAAACATCCATGTCCAGGTTCCCTAATGCTCTCAGATGTCAATCCTATTGGTGACTACATATGTGTTTCTTCTTAAAATTATATATTCAAACTCAACCCAATTGAAAATGTCTAATCCTATCCCTCACTTTATACTTTGCCTGATTTCATTATGTCTCTATTGCTATCTGCTTTCCTGCATATATTCCCCAGTTCATCATTGTGACTGACTCTTCACATGTGCTGACATTTACATTCACACCCTAATAAATACCCTATTGCTAAAGAACTTTTGTTCCAAATCCTATACTCACTCTTCTTCCTAAACATACTAACTATCTTCTTAATCCTACCGAGTATCCCTTTTTGACTGGATGTTCTCTTCTACATTCAATCATTCAAGGTACAAGGTCTTATGCTATTGTATATTGATTTATCTGAGATATTGGTGCAGAATGTAATTCAACGCTAAGTATCACAATTAAGGGCCCAATGCCCTTCTGGGCTTCAAATCTTACTTAGATTTCTTTTTTCATACATATATTTCATCTCGATATTCTTAAAATAATCACAAGTTTCCAATACCATTATTCATGCAGCAGAATAATTCCTAACCCAAATGGAACATGTTATTAACACTAACCATACACTGTTTGTGTTAATAACATGTTTACAGAAGAGCAGGGACAGTGTTGATCTTACAATACAGGAATGTAGTGGATCTTCCATCTGCTGAGAACCTCAAAGCTCCATGCAGAAATGATCACTGGAGAAGATGTAGGCAGGTATGAAGGACCTGAGAGAGCAAAAGTTATCTTCCATTGCAAACAACCTGGTCAGGATGAAGGGATGTTTCTGAATCAGCCTCTCTCATCTTAATGTAGAGAAGATGGACAAACCAAGACTGTGTGGAGAGCTGTTCCTGGTTCCCTATGGTTGATATACCATTCTAACTTGTGAAAGTGTCACAGGAAGTAGGAGCAGCCTCCATCTCATGGGACCGTTGGAAGAAACTCTTAGGACAAAGTGGTTGCCGAGGCAGTGATCTCATTCAGTTCCTGAAGGAAATGACCTCAAAGCACTTCCTTATTGATGGAACTCTCTGAACATGGGATCCAGGACGCCAGGCACCCAGATCCAGTCCCAGTCCCAGTCCCAGTGGTCTCACTTGTTTGGATTTACCAAGGACAGAATCAGTCTTTCTTGGTACCTACTAAGGTGAGGAAGCCAAATGCCTGGAAAGCTTGGAAGAGGGGTTTTTCCTGGAAAAGCAGGTAGTGGCTCACTCCTGGCTCCTGACAACTTCACAGAGGTGGCCAAGGAGACCAGATCCAAGACAGGACAGGACATTTCGGGGGAACATAGTATGGCCCACCAGTCAGAGGATACTCCGGATAGTGTCATACCTATTTGGGGGAAGAAGGTGTCATTGTCGGTGTGGGTGTGGGTTTGTGGTTTTGTCTCATGTTCTGAGAATAGGAAGAAAAGTCAGTTTGTTTGGTTTGGAGTGAACTGTTTTTAGTAAGTCGTTTAACAAGGCAAGTGTTTCTGGGTCTGTGTATCACACTGTGTCCGTGGTTGTAGACATTAGAAAAGAGAATGCATCAATGGATATGTCCTGTCTAGTAGAAATCTTCCCAGCATTCATCCTGCCCATTTTATGAATGGACTGTGGAATGCCTTATTAATGGGCAATACCTGCTACCTTCTTAAGTTGCTGTTTTCCTCCAGAATTCTGGACACTCTCCAGAATAGGCTCATGGTTTTGTGTCTAAGTTATGTACCACACCCAAGCTCTGTGACAAGGCAATGTTCTGGATAGCTGAAAGAAATGACGAGCATCTGAGAAAACTCAGATATCAGTTGACCAGGAAAGTCTCAGTGGAGAAACCCTGCTTTGGGCCATTTGCTTACCTATTGTTCTGTTGCCCTGAGAGTCAGGAAGTCTTTGTCTCACACCACCCCTTTGTGAATCCTGAAGAAAATAGTTTTCAAATGGAAATAAATAGGCTTCACCTTTGGCCCTTTACTTAATTGATTTGGAAAGAGTTGTGTCTGAATCAGCCTCTTGGCCCAGTGTGATTCTTTGACTTAGATTCTCAGCACCTGATGGATCTAAAGAAAGATCCCATGTGTGCATCCAAATCAAAAATGGCAAAAAGAGCTGTAATTGTGGATGAAGTCTTCTGCCTTCCTCTGTAAGGTTCCTGAATTCCATCAAGTGAGAATAGGGATCATTTGGGTCAGATGAGTTCGTCAAAGCCCTTCTGAGGCTATCCCGTAGGTGCTTAGGTTTTCTCATCACTCCAATTCACATAAAGTATCTTTAAGCGACACTCAATAGGCCTCAAATGGGAAAAGTGGAGCAGTATGACAGGCAGGCCTTTTTGATCACTCCTGGTACAAAGGAAGGGTGTCCAGGCCACCCTGAATTTAGGCAAATGAGGAGCAACGGAGCTTATTTTGGACACTGTCTTGGGCTGCGTCCCTCATGGACACCTCCAGCCAGAGGTTATGATGAGTGTCAATATGGAAGAAGATGTGGACCATGTGGGAGAATTTCGGTTTTATTGTGGTCATTTGTGTGGCAGTTGGAAGAGATGACTGGGTCCACCTGGGCTTGAACTCTGGTGTGATTCCCCTTAGAGACAGAGTTCTGGAACTCACCTCAGAGAAGTATTGCTATGAATTGTGTTGGGATTTGAGGAAGCCACGCATGAGAGTCATCCTTGGAAACTGAGATGAAGGCACAGGGTATCTTTCCAAAGGGCACTCTGATCTCAACCAGGATATCACATGATTTTATTCTGAAAGACTTGGAAGCCATTGTTGAGAGTCAAAACAGACAATGACATCACATTTTAGACCTCAATGGCCCTGGCTTCATGTGACCTTTTGGCCACTCTTTGGGAAGCCTTGCCTGTGAGAATTCTCCAGAACTTACATTGAAATGAGTTTCCTCAACATTTAATGGTTCCTGAATGAATTGAAACCCACAGTGCATCCAACTTCATCCGTGAAAAATGGCTAGATAAATACCATGAAAATTTTCAATTTCCCATGACCAGGTGGCACTGGAGAACCATTGGATATTCTGTTGCTGATCATGAGTGTACCAGACAGTGCCTTGATTGATTGGGTTTCATGAAAATAAGTTGGAGCCTGCTGAGTAGTTGTCCTAGAGTAGTGGTTGGCAGGTGTGTGAAAAAACATCTGTGGTATGGCCATGTGGATCTTCCATTGGCTTCCAAATGGCTTGTGACTGACATGGTGCAATCAGCAGACCCTCCTATGCAAAGGCATCTTGTTATATGGTGACGTTTCAGGGCAATGTTTACAATCAGGTTGCTATGTTTAAGGGGGCAAGTTATGTGGGATAGAAGCCTGGTTGGTGCATTCTCCTGCATACCCTAACACACCACGCCTGAGAGAACTCGCTCCAGCACTGTGTCCCAGTTGAACTCCTTGGATTCCATGAAGCAATTACTAAACTCCCAATGCAACAGCAATAAACACATATAGAATCCTACCTGGTACCACACCTACATTCTTGTGAGGTGAACGACTTGGCAGATACAAATTGTGAGAGAAGATCACTCCTCCTAAACGCTGTTGGAACTGAAAATATAACCAATGGGTGAGCTTCCTAGTTTTACAACATTATATATAAATCCATGTTCAGTAAAATGAATATTTTTAGATCTGTGAATGATATATATTTCATGATGAATTTCGAATAGCATATATATTGCTAGTTTTTAATGTGTGTGTGTATGTATATATATGTGTGTTTGTATGTATATATATGTGTGTGTGTGTGTGTGTGTGTATGTATATATATATATATATATATATATATATATATACATACATACACACATTCTCCAGATTTTTCAAAATATGAAATATTTGTATCTTAATATACACTCCCTTAATTCATTCATATTCATGTATGTGGATTTATGATCATCTTTTCTAAATATTATTCTCAGAAATATTCATCCACCTGAAATACTTTTTTGTTTTTAGTACTGAAAACTAACTTCAGTGAATGTTGCATACAAATCCTAATATATCTAGAGTAACTGACCCAGTTTAACCTCAATGCAAGAAGATTCATATGGAACATGATGTGTATTTTGATGTTCATTTTAATTCAACACTGGTACATTACTATTTCTTCAGTTTATGCACATCATAGGATATATATTTCATCTAAAAGATCACAAAATTATAGGCATTTTTTCACTTTCAATCACTTCCTAGTTTAGAACACATGTATTCTTCTATATTTCTTGACTGGTCTTCTCAAGATTCTTTTTTACAAACACATTATTTTCGATTTTTATAATCACATTGAAGCAAAACTCACACACCCTTCATGATAAACCATAACCCTAATATTAACATTGATGTATAACTTGTTGGAATGAATGATTGTATATCAATATACGATTTTTTATATTTTCAGATATCAATTCAATCCACCATTTAAAGTGGAACCAGTTATATTACTTATTCACAGTTGGTCTATTCATGCATTATCTCTATATTCATAGACACCGGGTACACCTGTTTGTACCCCAAATACTAATTTATAAGTCTTCAAAATATTGCTCCCAAAATGGTGGAAGAAATACTTATGTCACCCGATCTATATATACATGTTATCACAGTAATATTCTGGACACAAAATTCAAAGGTCAAACTTATATTTGTACCAAAGCCTAAATGGAAAGTGAACATGGATTACTAAAAACATCAATGTCCAATTTGCCTATTGCTCTCAAATATCAATCCTATTGATAATTACATATTCGTTTCTTCCTAAGATTATATATTCAAACTCAACCCTGTTGAAAATGTCTAATCCTATCACTGACTTTATACTTTTCCTGATTTTGTAATGTCTGTATTGATATCTGCATTCCAACATATTTTCTCCAATTCATCATTGTGACTGACTCTTCACTTGTGTTGACATTTACATTCACTCTGTAACCGAAACCCTATTGCTAAAGAACTTTTGTTCCAAATTTTATACTCACTCTTCTTCCTAAACCTACCGACTATCTTCCTAATTTTACCGACTATCACTTTTGAATGGATGTTCTCATCTACATTCAATCATCCAAGTAAATGTAGGGCGAGTGTCAGAGGATGAGACCACCAAGAGACTATCTCATGCAACAGAAAGGGTTTACTTGGGGTCCAGAATGCTGGGGCTTTGAGCTCACTTGAATAGAGCAGAGAGCCCTGAGAACATCTTAAGCAGAACTTATATAATTTTCTTGGAGAGGGCAGGGAGGGAAGTTTATTGATGGGTCAGGGCGAGTTAGCGGTTTGTGTGTAAACGCGTGAGGGAGTACATTCTGCAGTTTGGCAGTTGGGGACAGCACATTCTGGGAACAAGATTAGGAAACATTTCTCAACATTTCAACAGTGTTTTGTTAAGCATACAGAAAAACAGGAAGTGACAAGTACATATTTTATTAACATTTCATTCCCCACTTCTTCTTCTGGCTACTTTTAATCATAAAAGTGATTGTTGGGGGGTGTCACATTTTATGTATGCTAGTGGGGTATTAACATAAGTTTAACTTGTCCAATTTGAGCTTGGAGAAAAGAAATTACATGGTTGAGAAACAGGGTTTTATAGTAAGCAATAAAATGAGGATTATTATTGGACCGGCCAGGGTTGATTAAAACGTAGTTAACCAGGGGGACTGTGTAAACCAAGACTCAAACCACCAATTTTGGGTCTCTATCTCTCTTTGATGCTCTTCAAGGCAACTTTTTAATTTACTCATAGGGTTTGTTACAACTCCAGTATGGTCGAGATAAAAAAAAAAAAAAAAAAAAAAAAAAAAAACCATTCTTTCCTCAATGCAGCACAAAGGCTCCCTTCTCTCATGAAATGGAGGTCCAAACCTCGACTTTTCTGTAAAACAACTTCAAAGAGAGAAGTAAAAGATTCCTGCAAAGTTGTGATGGAATTTTCTAATATCTTTAAGTTTTGATCTATTGCTTCTTCTAATTGGGTCATTTGTTGTGTCCCATGGACCAGGGCAGTGGTTCCTGTGCGAACCCAGGCAGCAACTCCTATTCATAATAGAATGGCTAAGGTGAGAGATATATGTTCCCAACTGAACCGGGTTGTATGCCCCTCTATTTCATCTTCCAATGAACCTGCGTTATAATAGAGCACTCTGGGAAACATCTGCACCATTACACAATTAATCACTTCTGTTGACCATTTCATAAAAACATAAACAACGTTTAAGTATATAGAATTATATTGTTGTAGGGACGGACAAGGCAAGGCACCTAAGATAGCACCAAAGACAAGGAAACAGTCATATTTGGTTGCAACCAGATTCAGAGGGCATTGCTTCTGTTGTAATCAATTAATCCCCTGAAACCCAAGTTTAGGTAGTTTCAGAATTTTGTACCCAACATGTAAGGGAAGGGGCTCTGAAGTTCACAGTCTGCAGAAGTTCACAAAGAGCAGTTTTTGTTTCTGATTTTTCCTCAGTTCTGGGCAAGTTAAATTTTCAAGGACACCTGGGTGGGGGAGAGCTTTTTTTTCCCTTTTTTTCCCCCTGCCAGCTGTTTCCATGGAGCCCAGTTTGTAACTTATTCATCTTAGCAATGTAGCCATCTCTATGAAGCCCCAGCTAAAGGACAGAAGCCTTGATCACATATGTTGTGAAAAACTAGTAAGGGTGTGTCTAGCTCAGGAGTGCTGATTTTTTTCAGCCAGTTGCCAGGTAGACCAGGGCAACAAAAAAAGAGGAAGTTTATCTACACTGAACTCTTTTATAGGGACTCTTTTGCTGAAAGTCCTAAAGTTAGCTATGGTGAAAACTTCTGGATAAGGTCAGTTAAGACTTTCCTGTGGGCCTGGTACAGAGGGGGAAGATGGGGAATGCAGGGCTGAGAGCAGCTCTTTGGATCTGAGAATGAGGAAGGAGAGATGTAAAAAAATAATGGAAAAGGGTTTTGAGATCTTCCTAGAAACAAAAACATGAGTAGTAGAACGGGTAGAACAGAGCGGGAGATGGGAGTGAGTATCCCAAAAAGCCTGCAAGGGACTTTAAATTCTTAGTAACCTGTTTTCAGTGATGGCAAAGCAACTTTAAAGGCCATTTTCATTACATCTTGGATAGGGGTCTGAGGGCTCTTCTCAGCTGGTTTGAGCTTTGGGTTAGCTGGTAAGAGGACCTGGTGGGACCCAGTGTGGGCACTGACAGGAGAAGAAAGGAGTGAGTGAGTGGAGGGTTACCTCAGTACCTGCTACCTCAGCAAGGGGGCAATGGTCTGAGAAACGGTGGAGGTTTAGGTTTTTAATATAGTAATTGGAGGGGAGAAATCAAGTTGATGAGGTGGGAGTGACAACAGAGAGTCTAGAGCAGAAGGCTGAGGGTGAGCATGTATTGGAGAAGCATAGTTCACGATGTGAGCAAAGGAGAGAAAAGGCCTCCACATAGAGGAATCTCCTTTCAGCCTTTTGAGCACTTGCAGAAGTTAAAAAGGTCACACAGAATTTGAGGATCTAGAGACCCCTCTGGGGGCCATCGGTTTTGGTTGTCTAATTGGTAATATGGCCAATGCTGTGTAGAGAATTTCATGAGTAGTTTGGGTTCCATGTGGCAGTCCCTGTATGCTCACATCCCCATGACTTACAGAAGATGTCGGCGTTCCCCGCACACAGCCTTGACTGTTTGTGGCTTTGATAGTACACTGGGCAAACATAGTAATCTAGGCTAGCCAAGCAGCATCTGGCTCGCGTGTCCCTACATCAATAATGTTTGTTTCCATTATCTATGGTATGGAAGGAATTTAATGGAATTTTAGTGGGATCCTCTTCATTAGGGATATCCCAATCGGGAAGACCTATACACAGCTGACAAATGTCTGGCTGGAGAGATGGCCACCAGGTCCCTAAGCAGGCTGTATGCAAGATAGACCATACTTCCGTTCCAGTAGGATTTGTGATCAGCCATCGCTGCTGAACAGGCTTATGAGGGTTAGGACTACTGGTGGTCAAGGGGAGAGTCTATAGCCTTATCCACACAGCGAATCCACAATTTGAAAGGGTTTCCAGTCTTTTCCAGTTTCCAGCCAGAGTCTGGACAGGGCACAGGCTTGAGATGAGAGGTAGGGATCCAGGAAATGATTTTGACTACCTTTACCCTGTAGGTGTTATAAGTAGCACCTGGTATGGTCCTTTTCAGCGGAGTTCCAGGGATGACACCAGATGTCGTCTTACATAGATGAAGTCTCTACTTGATATCGCTGTAGAGTCCCCTCATCCCCAGGTTGGTAGGCAGTGGCCATCTGTTTTCACAGGTATTCCTGAGTTCTTTCAAGAGCTTTAAGTCTGTTAAGCAAGGGGGTGTGGAAGGAATCATTAGGTCTTAGAGTTGGGGTAGGTCCCTTACTGGAGGAGAGACACCATAGAGAATTTCACAGGATGTGAGGTTACACAAAGAAATAGATTGAGTATTTCTTGCATGAAACAGTACATAAAGCAGGAGCATAGTCCAATCTTTTATGCCCGTCTCTAAGTTTAATTTCGTTATGGTCTCTTTAATGGTTCTATTCATTCTTTCTACCTGTCCTGAACTCGGGGGTCTGTAAACACAATGTAACTTCCAATTAATCCCCAGGGTCCTTGCTAACCTCTGAGTTACCTGGGCCACGAACGCCGGTCCATTATCAGACCCTATTACTTTAGGCAGGCCGTACCTTGGAAAAATATCTTCCAGGATCTTCTTGACCACCATTTGCGCTGTTTCATTTTTTTTTCTTTTCTTTTTTTTTGGGGGGGGGAAGGCTTCAATCCATCCTGAAAATGTATCTACAAAGACTAGGAGATATTTAAGTCCATTCCTTGCTGGCTTAATTTCAGTAAAGTCCACTTCCCAGAATTTTCCTGGTCTGGTTCCTCGTAGGTGCTTTCCTGCAGGAAGCTTGGAAGGGTAAGAATTAACCAGTTGATGGACCCAACAGGCTTTTGTTATCCATTCAGTTGTTTCCTTTCACTGTGAGTTGGTTAAGGGAAAACTCTGTTCTTGATCCTTCAGAAATGAATGCAGTTTCTTTGAACCAAGATGAGTGATTTGATGTACATTTTCTACTGACATAGTTAGAGCCGTGATTATAGGAGTTTTTACTGAAGGATTTAGAAATTCCACTTGGGGGCCTTCAGGGTAAAAAGTTATTTTGGCCCAGAGCTTTGTGAGCAGATCTCTGCCAATCAATGGGGCCGTGCATTCTGGGATTACTAGGAATGAGTGATGGATTTTTCCTTTCCCCTGGTCCATGGTCCTCTTAGTTGTCCAAGCCCGATATTTACTGCCATTAGCCCCTTGAATTAGAGACCTTTTATTTGATAGAGGTTCCAATGGGGCCTTAAAGGCAGAATATCTTGCCCCTGTATCCACTTCAAAGTATACTGGGGTCCCCTCCACTTCAAAAGTTACCCTGAGCTCGGGGAGAGGATCTGAGCCCCGACTTTCTTAGTAATCCTACAGAGTCAGAATGTCCAGCTGGCCTGGCTGTGTCTTTCTAGGGCACTCTTTAGCCCAGTGTCCTTTTTTTTAGAGTAGGCACATTGAATTGAGGCCAGGGGTGGCCTCTTGTGTGGGCCCCGGTGTCCCTTCCTGTCTCCATGTTTCTTAATTTCTGGTCTATTTGTTGTTGTGACCAGGATCTTAGTCAATGCCTTAGTCTGTCTTTTGTTTCTTTTATCCTCCCTTTGCTCCCTAGTCTTCCTCAGTTTCTCTCTTATAGTATACCTTCTTGGCTTCTCTGACTAAACCTCTCAAAGTCATATCTTGTAATCCATCTAAGCATTGTAACTGTCTTTTAATATCCAGAACAGCTTGCCCAATAAAGGCCACCATGACAGATGCCTTTTGATTCTCTCCCTGAGGATCGAAAGGATTAAATCTCCTATATGCCTCCATAATTCTCTGTAGGAACATGGAGGCACATTCATCAGTCCCTTGAATAATCTCTCTTACCTTGGCCAAAATAGTTGGTCGCCTAGCGGCCACTAAGATACCCACTATTAGAGCCCGGCAATAAGAGGAAGGATGCTCATTACCTTCACAGGTTTTGGGGTCCCAGTTGGGTCGGTGCAAGGGAAAGGCGGCTTTGCATATGTTGGGAAGTTTTGTCGGTCACCCATCTGGTCCGAGAATATTTTTTTCTAGAATCCAGGAAGATTCTCTTTTGTTCCTCTGTCATTAATAGAGTCCCTAGGAGTTGTTGGCAGTCATCCCAAGTAGGCTGGTGTGAAAACATCAATGACTCAACCACACCTGAGACCCAGGTGGGGTCCTCGGTAAAAGGGGGATTGTTATTTTTCCAGTTATTTAGGTCTGAAGAGGAGAAAGGTAAATACTGGTAGGCTTGCATTTTTCCCCCATGGTTGTCATCAATCATTGTTCCTTAGAAATGGAGAGAGAGCATCACGTGAGTTCCAGGGATTTCAATCATTCAACGCCGGCAAATTCCTTTAGCCGGGCCAGCAACCTCCAGGAAAGCAGGGGCTGTGTTTTCCGCAGGGGAGTTATCTGGAGTGCGCTGGGCTCGCTTAGCTTCCTCCAATGGCGGAGAGGCTGAGACAGCAGCAGGGGAATTACTTAGAGGGTGTTGGGGGTTGGGGGACGAGGGCAGGGAATAAGTAGTAGGACGAGAGTCCAGTAGAGTAAAATCTTGTGACTCAGGGAGAACAGAGGTTGAAGGAGGAGGAGAAGCAGAAGGTTTGAGAGAGCATGACGGAAAGAGTAGGAGCAGGGCCAGGGGCAAGGAAAAGCTTCACACATGGAGGAGGAGAATTGCAGAGGTCCTGCAAAGTTAAGATATATGTCTCTTGATCCTGATGTCTATGTGGCGCTGGCTGAAAGTCAATATCTCTGAATTTTTAAATTGGTGGGAAGTAGAAAGATCCTTCTAGGGGCCATCTGAATCCAAAGGTGGGACATTCTGAGGCACAGAGAGTCTGCCAGGTCCAGCGTTTAACTGAAAAAGAAAGATTCTGAGCCCTTAAGCAGACTTTGGTGCAATGATCAAGGGTCAGCAAAAGAGGCATTGAAGTGCTCTATCCCATAATGAAAGATAAACAATCAGTAAAAGCAACGACACACGACACAGACAAGACAATACAATAAAGACAGGCAATGGACGTCCAACACTGAGACCAGGATTTAGTAGCCGGCAAAACCCGATGGGCTGGCAATCCCGAATCTGAAACAAAATATCACTGAGTCGAGGAGACTATTGTTCCTCGATTTCCCGAGTCCTCTGGGGAGTCCCCCAGTGACGTGGCCTGTGGCTCTATGACATGTCTCTCAGCCACCGTCGGAGAGAGCTCACACTCTTCATCAACAGCCATTTGCCAAGCCCTAACCTGAAACCTGAAACTAGAAAGAGGCACCTTACATACCCTGAGAGGAGCCCGTTGGGGTCTCTCATCTGCCGCTGCTGGATCTCAGTGGAACCTCCATATGTAAAGGTCGGGCGAGCGTCCGGGGAAGAAACCACCAAGAGACTGTCTCATGCAAAAGCAAAGCGTTTATTATGGGTCCAGCATGCTGGGGCTCAGAGTTCACTTGAATAGAGCAGAGAGCCCTGAGAACAGCTTAAGCAGAGCTTATATACTTTCCTTGGAGAGGGCAGGGCAGGATGTTTATTGATGGGTCCGGGCGAGTGAGCTGTTTGTGGGCAACCGGGTGAGGAATTACTTTCTGCAGTTTGGCAGCTGAGGACAGCACATTCTGGGAACAAGACTAGCAAACATTTCTCAAGATTTCAACAGTGTTTTATTAAGCATACAGAAAACAGGAAGTGATAAGTACCTATTTTATTAACCTTTCACTACGGACTACACTTTGCCAGATTTCCTAATGTCTCTATTGATATCTGCTTTCCTACATATTTTCCCCAGTTCATCATTGTGACTGACAAAAGTCAAACTTATGATTGTACCAAAGCCTAAATGGAAACTGAACATGGATTCCTAAAAACATCCAGGTCCAGTTTGCCTAATAGTCTCAAATATCAATCCTATTGGTGACTACGTATTTGTTTCTTCCTAAAATTATATATTCAACCTAAATGCAGTTAATAATGTCTAATCCTATCACTCACTCTATACTTTGCCTGATTTCCTAATGTCTCTATTGATGTCTGTTTTCCTAAATATTTTCCCCAGTTCACCATGTGAGTGACTCTTCACATGTGATGATATTTACTTTCACTCTCTAACCGAAACCCTATTGATAAAGAATTTTTGGTCCAAATCCTGTACTCACTCTTCTTCTGAAAGCTACTGACTATCTTCCTAATCTTACTGAGTTTCCCTGTTTGAGTGGAAGTTCTCTTTTCCATTCAATCATCCAAGGTACAAGGTCCTATGCCATTGATTATCGATTTATCTGAGACATATATGCAGAACATAATTCAAAGCTAAGTATCACAATCAACAGCTCAATGTCCTTCTGAGCTTCAAATCTTACCTAGATTTCTGTTTTCATACTTATATTTTATCTCTATGTTTTAATAAATGTCACAGGTTCCCAATACCATTATTCATCTAGCAGAATGATTCCTAACCCAAATCAAACATGTTATTAAACCCTAAACATACATTGTTCCCACAATCTCACTTAACAAAAGACCAGGGACAGTGTTGGTCTTACAATACAGGAATGTAGGGGATCTTCCATATGCTGAAAACCTAAAAGGTCCATGCAGATGTGATTCCTGGAGAAGATATAAACAGCTATGAAGGACCTTAAAGAGCAAAACTCATCTTCCATTGCAAACAATCTGGTCAGGATGAAGGGTTGTATCTTAATGAGCCTCTCTGTTCTCAATGTAGAGAAAATGGACCATACCAGGCCTGTGTGAAGAGCTGTTCCTGGGTGCCTATGGTTGATTCACCATTCTAACTTGTGAAAGTGTCACAGGAAGTAGGGGCAGCCTCTATCTCATGAGACCCTTGGAAGCAACTGTTAGGACAAAGTGATTGCCAAGGCAGTGTCCTCATTCACTACCTGAAATAAGTGATCTCACCTCTCTTCCTTGGTGATGGAACTCTCTGAACTTGTGATGCAGAAGCCAGGCAACCAGAGCCAGTCCCAGTCCCAGTCCAAGTCCCAGTGAGGTCACTTGTTTGGATTTACCAAGGACAGAGTCAGTGTTTCCTGGAACCTACTGATGTGAGGATGGCCAAATGCCAGGAGAGCTTTGTAGAGGGGCCTTTCTTGAGAAAAAGGTACTTGCCCACTTCTGGCTCCTGACAACGTCACAGATTTGGCCAAGGAGACCATATCTGAGACAGGACAGTCCATTTGGGGGAACATAGTATGGCCTACCAGTCAAACGACACTCAGGATAGTCACAGAATTACTTGGGGGAAGGAGGTGTCTTTGTGGGTGTGGGAGTGAGTTTGTGGTTTTTCTCATGTTCTGAGAATAAGTAGGAAAGGCAGTTTGTTGGGTGTGGAGTGGACTGTGTCTAGTAATTCCTTTGACAATGCGAGTTTCTATGTCTGTGTAACTCTCTGTGTCCGTAGTTGTATTCATTAGAAAAGAGAATTCATCTATGGATGTGTCCTGTCTAGTAGAAAGAATTCCAGCATTTATCCTGCCTAATTTATGAATGGACTGTGACTTCCCTTATCAATGGGCAACACGTACTATCTTTCTAAGTTCCTGTTTTCTTTCTGAATCTGGCCACTCTCCAGAGTAGGCTCATGGTTTTTTGTCCAAGTTATGTACCACCTCCAACCTCTGTGACATGGCCATGTATTCTATAGCTGAAAGGAAAGGGAGCATCTCAGAAAACTCAGATATCAGTGTGACAAGGAAAGTCTCAGTGGAGAAAACCTGCTTTGGGCCTTTTGCATCCCTATTCCTCTGTTGGCCTGAATGTCAGGAAGGTCTTTGCCTCAGGCCACCCCTTTGTGAATCCTGAAGAAAACAGTTTTCAAATGGAAATGAATGGGCATCACCTGTGGCTGTTTGCTAAAATGCTTTGAGAGATATGTGTGTGAATCAGCCTCTTGGCCGTGTGTGAGGCTGTGTCTTAGATATTCAGTGCCTAATGGATCTTAAGAAAGATCCCATGTGTGCATCCAAAACCAAAATGACTAAAAAATCAGTCATTTTAGATGAAGTTTATTGCCTTTCTCTGTTAGGTTCCTGACCTCCATCAAGTGAATTTGGGGATCCTTTGAATTAATCGAGTTTTTCAAAGCCCTGCAGAGGCTAGCCCATAGGTGCTTGGGTTTTCTAATGAATCCAAATCACATAAAGAATCTATACCTGACAGTCAGTAGGCCTCAAATTGGAGAAGCAGAGCAGTATTAGTGGCAGGCCTATTAAATCACTCCTTGTTTACAGGAAGGGTGTCCAGGTCACACTGACTTTAGGCAAATGAGGGCAAGGGAGATTATTTCAGACTCTGTCTTGTGCTTTACCCCTCATGGAAACCTCCAGCCAGAGGTAATGATGAGTGTCTATATGGAAGAAGATGAGGGCAATGTGGGAGTGTTTTGGATTTAATTGTGGTCATTTATTTGGCTGTTGGAAGAGAAGACTGGGTCCACCTGGGCTTTAACTCGGGTTTGATTCATCTTAGAGACTGAGTTCTGGAACTGACCTCAGAGAAGTATTGACATGAATTGTGTTGGGATTTTAGGAGGCCACGCATTAGAGTTGCCCTTGCAAACTGAGATCTAGGCCCAGGGTGGCTTTCCACAAAGCACTGAGAATGTCAGCCAGCATATAACCTGATTTTATTCTGAAAGACTTGGCAGGCATATTTGAGAGTCAAAACACCCATGAACATAACATTGTAGACCTCAATGGGCCTGGCCTCATGTGACCTTTAGGCCACTCTTTGGGAAGCCTTGCCTGTGAGAGTTCTCCAGATCTTTCATTGAAATGAGCTTCCACAAAATTTAATGGTTCATGAATGAATTGAAACCCACTGTGGCTCCAAATCCATCTTTGAAAAATGGCTAGATAAATACCATGAAATTTTTAAAATTCCCATGACCAGGTGGCACTGGAGAACAGTTAGATCTCCTGATGCTCATCATAAGTGTACCAGACTGGGCCTTGATTTACTGGGTTTCATGAAAATGGCATAGAACAGAGATGCCAGTAAGTTGGAACCTTCTGAGTAGTGCGCCTTGACCAGGTGTGGGCAGGTGTGTGAAAAACATCTGTGGTGGGGCCATGTGGATCTGCCATTGGCTTCCAAATAGCATGTGATTGACTTGCAGCAGCCAGCAGACCCATTTATGTAAAGGCACTTTGTTATATAGAGAGGTTTCAGGGCAATGTTCAGAATTAGGTTGCAATGGAAAAGGGGGCATTGTAGCAAGCAATGAGTGAAAGAAGCATGGATGGTGCATTCTCCTGCAGACTCTAACCCACCACAAGTGACAGAACTCCCGGCAGCACTGTGTCCCAGTTGAACTCCTTGTTTTTTGTGAAGCAAATATCAAACTCACTGTGCAGCAGCAAGAAACACCACGAAAAGTGGAGGATGACCAAATGGCTTCACAGCGACACGGGGAGACACTAAGCCCCCAGTGGCCACAGTTTACCTACAAAGAGAGAATTCAGCACTGCTGCCTCATGTTCATTGGAAAATAAGAAAACATGTGGTCCAGGTCACATAGATGCAGACCCATCTTTGATGGTCTCACTAAAAATAAAGCTAAAACTTCTGACAACACCTTATATTTCAAGTGCCCAATCTCACATGCAGTTTCTCAAACAGTCTTTAGGCCAGAAGAGCTCCATGTTGGTGTTGTGTTTACCATATCCCTTGCTTTTGGAAACTCCTCTACCATCTCAAAGTTTGTGAACTCCTGAGCATTTTCCATTCCAGACATGTATTCACAAATTTTCTAACTCTTCTCCTCTAATTGTGTCTTACTTGGAGCGAAGGTAATGTCAAGGCATTGTTCTGGATCAGAGTGGGAAGTTTTGGGTTGCACATATTTGCACACACATTGGATACAATTTCCAATTTTCCATTCAAAATACAGAATCCCTGACACTATCCCATACCCTACTAGACTCTGACTACTAATCCTAATATGATGGAGAAAAATAACACAAACAGAATATAAATACAAGCAGTTCAAAGAAGGCATGATGTATATTTGGACTTGCCTTTTGCATGAAAAAGTTTATGTGTTATTAATCTAGTCAATTTTTAATTAAATAGTTCTCCATGTGTTTTTAAAGTTCAAAATATGTGTATTACTGTCTCCCTTTCTCTGTAGCCTATTCAACATATGTATTTTTATATGCACATACCGAAAGCTACCTGGTATCACACCTACATTTTTGTGAGGTGGCTTCCTCACCAAATACAAATTGTGAGAAGAGATCACTCCTCCTAAAAGCTTTTGGAACTGAATATTCAACCTATGGGTGAACTTCCTAGTTGAACAAAATTATAAGTCTATTCTTTGGTTGGCAGCTAAAATCCCTGACAAAATATGTTGATTAATTGTATTTTGGGATTCAATTATGGTGGAAGTTTGTTGGACAACTTGATTAATGGTGATTAATGGTGGCAGCAGTTTGTACTTGATTGGCCATAGCCACTCCAGCCGTAACCGCTGCAGCAGCAGATACCACCACGGCTGTCACTATAGCCGCTGTGATTCCAAAATCTCTGCGGACTCTAAGTAGCTCAACAATAGGGAATTTATCAGGATCCGCAGTGACCGGGATTGGGACAAAAGTTGGAATTTTCATAATCACTGCTACAGTCCAGGAACCATTCCAACACTCAGATAAGAGACAGGTAGTATGAGAACAATCCAGCATCCCCGATGAGGTGGCCTCAGCCAAAAGGAATAAGAAGGGGGATTGGACACAGACCATTGCAGGAGGCAATGTGGCATTATACAACAGAGAGTTGAATGAAACAGATGTAAGTCTATTACCTTGTTCACTATCCCTAACAGTACCAGAAATATTAGCCAGCCAACTTTTGGCTCCTAGCAACTGAGCCAGTGCAGAAATATCGGCTGAAGCCCCCTTTTCATTGGAAATCAGCCATTGAAACCAGGACCAACCTACTCCTGTAGAGGAGCTGGCACTATTGTTAAAGTTATAAACATACCTCTTAAGAGAGGGGGAAAGGGAGAAACCTTTAGCAACTTGATGTTTCTCCCAAGAATGATCCTGACAAGGCGTAAATGTTGGGGGGAAACCAAGATTAGGGGAACAGTAAGGAGAGGCCTTGAAATGAGTGGCATTATAAATACTACTAGAAAAAGGAGGCACTGGGATTAGTACCTCGGAGATAATAGCCAAGGTAGTTATGTTAAGAGCAGAGCTGCTGTTTGCAGGGGTCTCTGAGCCTGATTGCTTCCCCGAAGCTACCTTGCTCAATACAGCACTGATAATGCTTCCTGAGACCTGATTGGACCGCAATGGGTCCTCCCAGTTAGTCAAATTTTTGGTCTTAAGGCTAATGCAATTAGCGTTTCTAAGGCTGAAACAAAAAACTCCTGTGAGATTAACTTGAGATTGATTAAAAATTCTCTCCATGTCCCCTCTAGGAGAGGCACAGGGAGCAGACATCTCACATGAGGTTGAAAAAAAGAGTGGGGAGGACACTAGAATTACCATGAACCGGCATCGGCATTGGCCAGGCCCGTGCCACTGCCCACCACCGCATTGGTGTCGCCTGTGCCATTGGCACCAGCACCAGAGCCAGAGCACTTAGCAGAATGAAGATCTTCATCACAGGATTGTTGTGGTATCTCTTGTTGCTGGTCAGTTGATGTTGAGACTCTTCTTGTCAAGCGTTCAGGGACCCACAACGGTTCCGTACGATCCTGGGGAAAAACACATACAGATCCTCATGCCCATGTCAGCACAGGGTCAGGGCCGTTCCATTGGCCCGTAAGAACATCCTTCCACTTAACATAGCCAATCACAGAGGGCTGAGGGGACACATGTCTATCGGCCGCAGAGCGACCATGAATATCCAAATTCGAAAGAGAGTAAGAGAGAGCTAAAGAGAGCTAAAGAGAGCTAAGGACAGGCGTTCATTAGGAGTGTGTTCAGCTCCTATTCCCCCTTTTTGTTTTTGTAAAGTTTCCTTTAAGGTGCGATGAGCACGCTCAACAATGCCTTGTCCTTGAGGATTATAAGGCAAACCATGAGTAAGTTGCACTCCCATAGTAGAACAAAAAGCTGTAAATTGTCTGCCAGTATAAGCAGTTCCATTATAAGTCTTAAGGGATGCAGGTGCACCCCATGCTGCCCATGCCTCTAAACAGTGAGTAATGACATTACGTGCCTTTTCTCCCGATAAAGCAGAAGCATGGATAATTCCAGAGCATGTATCAACGGAAACATGCACATACTTAAGGTTACCAAAGTCAGGTATATGTGTCACATCCATTTGCCAAACAATCAATGGCTTTAATCCCCGTGGGTTTACTCCATAATTAGGGGGATGAAGAAATGTGACACAATGGGGACATTGCAATACTATCTGCCGAGCATCCGCTCTTGAAATGGAAAAACGCCTGTGCAGCGTTAATGCATTAACATGGAAGTTTTGGTGAAACAACTTAGCCCCCTCTAAGGAGGAAGCCAAGCATATCAATTGACCTCTAGTGGCTAAGTCCGCACAGGCATTACCTTGGGATAACGGACCAGGAAGAGAGGTGTGAGCCCTGATATGCATTGGATAAAAAGAAGCAGTGCGGTTAGAGATAAGCTGTTGAAGCTGAGTAAAGTAAACAGACACATTGTGGGCATCACTAATAGTTCCCACGGCCTCCAGGACTTTTAGTGCTTGTACCACATAGCTGGAGTCCGAAATAAGATTAAAAGGAAAAGAACACTGTTTAAAAACTTCAATAACAATTTGTAGTTCTACCCATTGTGGATTTCCAGGAGCAAATTGATGCTGGATAGGGGGAGAGTCATTAATTATGTAGGCTCCCATTCCAGACATGGAACCATCAGTAAAAATGTTACCAGCCCCCGTGTTTGGGCATGAAAAGCTCTCCTCGAAACACCCCCACCGTACGGCGGCGGGTCCGGAGGATCATTTTTTTTTTCTTCTGAGCTCCTGTTTATTTTTGTTCCCTTCTCCCATAGTTAGACTTCCTAGCTGCCGAGACAGTCTCCCGAGCTCCTCCTCCTCATCGTCCTCCTCTTCTGACCCACTTTTGCATGGGAGTGTGCGCTGTGTACTGAGATCTGGATACAAGCGTTTCCTCCCCCGTTTCTCGCTCTGCACATTCCCTTCCTCCTGAAATATTTCACTCCGTGCCAGAGACAATCGCTTCCTCCCCTGTTTCTCGCTCCGCACACTGCCATCCTCCTGAAATACGTCACTGCCTGCCGGAGATAATTGTTTCCTCCCCTGTTTCTCGCTCCGCACACTCCCACCATCCTGAAATACCTCACTGCCTGCCATTTCTGATCTTTCTTCATGCAATTGCTCTAAAACTTCTTGTCCTTTAGTAAGTGCTTCCTGACATCTGCCATCTGCGAGGCAACTACGGATCATCTTCCAAAGGGGTATCACCCCACCATCTAATATGCCCTGCTCAGAAGCAAAGTCAAGATCTGTGCCTAACTTATCCCAGCTAGGTAGAGTGAGGCTACCCGAGAACGCGAACCTCGGTGCAACAATATCTGTCTTCTGTAAAAATCTCTGTAAAGTACTACGTTTCACTTCTAGGCCCTTGGAACGTAACAGGTTATCTAGGGCCAGGAGAAGCGGACTTGAAGATACGGCACCCATGACACAACAAAAGACACACAAAAAACAAAAGTGAAAGTAAGAGCGAAAGTACACAGTGCAGCTGCAATAAGATGTAATGCTCTCTCTGGCTTTACAGAGGAGCTGCCTCTTTGCTAGCGGGTCCCAATTACCTAGGACTAATCTCCGCTTTGATAGTGGGTCCCAATTACCTAGGACTAATCTCCACTTTGAAAGCGGGTCCCAATTACCTAGGACTAATCTCCGCTTTGACCTCGGGTCCTACTTACCTGGGACTAACTGGTTCACCACCCCTGACTGCTGAAAGTTCTGGTTCCCGGGTTTTCAGCACCACTTGTCGCGAACCCTTGCCCGCAAGGAAGACGCAACTCAGGAATCTTCTTTCAGCAGTTTATTCAGGCCTTCATTAAAGTATCTTTTTGTGACCCCCCTCTCTACTGGCGAGCGCCCAAGCACAGCCTAATAAAGTCTCCCACGTACCAATCTTAAGCCACTGCGTGGATCTTTCTTATAGGGTGGCAAGGGATAGCGTGCCAACTCTCCACAAAAGAATTTGTTTATCACAGGCCACAGTGGAAGCCGGCGCCATCTTCTAATGGCGGCCACAATCTACAACAATGGCTTACCACAATAGGACATATATTTCATCAACAATTTCGCAATTTTATAGGCATTTGTTTCACTTTCATTCGCTTCCTGCTTCAGAACACATGTATTCCTCCAGGTTTCTTGACTGGTCTTTTCATGAGACTTCTTTCCAAACAAATTATTTTCGATTTCCATAATCAATTTGAAGCAAAACTCACACACTTTTCATGATAAACCAAAATCCTCATATTTCCATTAAATGTATAATGGGTTGGAATGAATGATTGTATATTAATATAAGATTTCTTATATATTTTCACATTTATTTCAATCTATTGTTTCAAGTTGAAACCAGTTTTATTATTTATTCACAGTATGGTCTATTCATGCATTTCCTCTGTATTCATAGACACAGGGTGCACCTTTTTGTAGCCCCAATACAAATTTATACGTCTTCAAAATATTGCTTCCAGAAATAGTGGAAGAAATACTCATGTCACCTGATCTACATATACATTTCATCACAGTAATATTCTGGACACAAAATTCAAAGGTCACACTTATGATTCTACCAAATCCTAAATAGAAACTGAACATGGATTACTAAAATCATCCATGTCCAGGGTGCCTTATGCTCTAAAATGTCAATCCTATTGGTGACTGCATATTTGTTTCTTTCTAAGATTATATGCTCAACCTCAACCCTTTTGAAAATATCTAATCCTATCACTCACTTTATACTTTGCCTGATTTCCTAATGTCTCTATTGATATCTGCATTCCTACATATTTTCCCCACTTCATCATTGTTGGAGACCCTCCACATGTGCTGTTATTGAAATTCACTCTCTAACCGAAACCCTATTTCTAAATAACTTTTGGTCCAAATCCTATACTCATTGTTCTTCTGATACTTACCGACTATCTTCCTGATCCTACTGACTATCTCTGTTTGAGGGGATGTTCTCTTCTACAATCAATCATCCAAGGTACAAGTTCCTATGCCATTGTATATCAATTTATCTGACATATCTGTGCAGAACGTAATTCAAGCTAAGTAATCCAATCAAGGACCCAATGACTTTCTGGACTTCAAATCTTACCTGGATTTCTGTTTTCATACTTATATTTCACCTATATATTCTTGTAAGTATCGCAGTTACCCAATACCATTATACATCCCGTAGCATGATTCCTAACCCAAATCGAACTGGTTATTAAGCCTAACCATACACTGTTCCCTCAATCTAACATTACAGAAGAGCTGGAACAGAGTTGGTCTTACAATGCAGGGATGGAGGGGATCTTCCACCTACTTAGAACCTCAATGGTCCATGCAGAAATTATCCCTGGAAAACATGTAGGCAGGTATGAAGAACCTGAGAGAGCAAAGGTCATCTTCCATGGCAAACAGCCTGGTCAGGATGAAGGGTTGTGTCTGAATCAGCCTCTCTCTTCTTAATGTAGAGAAGATGGACCAAACCAAGCCTGTGTGTAGAGCTGTTCCTGGGTGGCTATGTTTGATATACCATTCTAACTTGTGAAAATGTCACAGTAATTGGGGCAGCATCCATCTCATGGGACCCTTGCAAACAACTGTTAGAGCAAAGTGGTTGCCAAGGCAGTGACCTCATTCAGTTCCTGAAAAAAGTGACCTCCCCTCACTTCCTTTGTAATGGAACTCTCTGAACTTTGGAACCAGGAAGCTAGGCCCCCAGAGCCAGTCCCAGTCACAGTTGGCACACTTGATTGTATTTACCAAGGACAGAGTCAGTCTTTATTGGTACCAACTGATGTGAGGATGGCCAAATGCCAGGAAAGCTATGAAGATGGCTGTTTCCTGAGAAAGCAGGTAGTTGTTCTGGCAAAGACACCAGATCTGAGAAAGTACAGGCGATTTCGGGGGAACATAGTATGGCCCACCAGTCAGAGGAAACTCCGGATTATCAAAGACCTACTTCTGGGAAGGAGGTGCTTTGTGGGTGTGGGTGTGAGTTTGTGGTTTTGTCACATGTTCTGAGAATAGGTAGGAATAGTGGATTGTTTGTTTTTGAGTGGATTGTTTCTAGAAGGTCGTTTGACACGGCGAGGGTTTCTAAAAGTGTATCCCACAGTGTCCGTGGTTGTTGACATTTGAAAAGAGAATGCATCAATGGAAGTGTCCTGTCTAGTAGAAAGCTTCCCAGCATTCATCCTGTGCAATTGATGAATGGACTGCAGCTTGCCTTATGAATGGACAACACCTACTATCTTCCTAAGCTCCAGTTTTCTTCCTGAATTCTGGCCACTCTCCAGAATAGTCTCATGATTTGGTGTCCAAGATATGTACCGCCTCCAAGATTTGTTACATGGCCATGTACTGGATAGCTGAAGGCAATGGGAGCATCTCAGAAAACTCAGATATCAGTGTGACCAGTAAAGTCTCAGTGGAGAAACCCTGCTTTGGGCCTTTTGCTAACCTATTGTTCTGTTGCCCTGAATGTCAGGAATTTCTTTGCCTCAGGCAACCCCTTTGTAAATCCTGAAGAAAGCAGTTTTCAAATGAAAATGAATGGGCATCACCTGTGGCTGTTTGCTTTATTGCTTAAAAAGGGATGTGTCTGAATCAGGCCCTTGGCCCTATGTGAGGCTGGGGCTTAGATTCTCGGCACCTGATGGATCTACAGAAAGATCCCATCTGTGAATCCAAAACCAAAATGGCCAAAAGAGCAGTCAATGTGGATGAAGTCTCTTGCCTTCCTCTGTAAGTCCTGACCTCTATCAAGTGAGAATAGATAACATTTGGGTCAAATGAGTTCTTCAAAGCCTTGCAGAGGCTAATGCATAGGTGCTTGGATTTTCTCATGACTCCAATTCACACAAAGGAATTTATACTCAACAATCAGTAAGAGTCAAAATGGAGAACAGAGCAGTATTAAGGGCAGGCATATTTGATCACTCCTGGTTCACAGGAAGGGTGTCCAGGCCAACCTGACTTTAGGCAATTGAGGGGTAAGTGAGCTTATTTTGGACACTGTCTTGGGCTGCACCCCTCATGGAAACCTGCAGCAAGAGGTTATGATGAGTTTCTCTATGGCAGAAGATGAGGGTCATGTGGGAGTGTTTTGGTTTCAATTGTGGTCATTTGTGTGGCAGTGGAATAGGCCACTAATGAGATTCGCCCTTGTAAACTGAGATCTAGCCAACTCCTTGGGAAAAATTGCCTGTGAGAGTTCCCCAGAGCTTTTATTGAAATGAGCTTCCTCACCATTTAATGGTTCCTGAATGAATTGAAACCCACAGTGCTTCCAACTTCATCATTGAAAAGTGGCTACATAAATACCATGAAATTTTTGCCATTCCAATGACCAGGTGGCACTGGAGAACCTTTCATGTCCTTTTGCTCATCATGAGTGTACCAGACAGTGCCTTGATTGTCTGGGTTTCATGAAAATGATGTAGAATAGAAATGCCAGTAACTTGTAGCCTACTGAATAGTGGGCCTAGAGCGGTGGTGTGCAGCTGTGTGATAAAACATCTCTTGTGGGGCCATGTGGATCTGCCATTGCTTCAAAAGGGCTTGAGACTGACATGGTGCATCCAGCAGAAACTTATATGTCTGAAACTTGTCCATGTAAAGGCATCTTTTTATATGCAGATTTTCAGGGCAATGTTCAGAATCAGGTTGCTATGGTCAAGGGGGCAATCTATGTGGGATAGAATCCTGGTTGGTGAATTATCCTGCAGACTCTGACCCACCACACATGACAGAACTCCCTTCAGCACTGGGTCTCAGTTGAACTCGTTTTATTTAGTGAAACAAATACCAAACTCCCAGTGCAGCGGCAAGAAACACCATGAAAAGTGGAGGATGATCAAATGGCTTCACAGTCCACACAGGAGACACTTAGCCTTAAGTGGCCACAGTTTACCTACAAAGAGTGAATTTACCACTGCCGCCTTATGTCTTTTGGAAAATAAGAAACCATGTCCTCCAGGTTACATAGATGCAGACGCAGCTTTGATGCTTTCACTAGAAATGAAGCTAAAGCTCCTGACAAAAACATATATTTCAAGGATCTTCTAGCTTTCAGAGTCTGTGTTGAAATATCAGCTGTTATCCTGATTGGTTTACCCCTAAATGTAATCTGCTTCCTTTCTCTTGTGGCTTTTAAAATTCTCTCTTTATTCTGTATGTTGGGTATCTTCATTATAATGTGTCTAGGTGTGGATCTCTTATGATTTTGCACATTCGGCGTCCTGTTGGCTTCTAGGACTTGGGAGTCTGTCTCATTCTTCAAGTCTGGGAAGTTTTCTCATATTATTTCATTGATTACATTGCTCATTCTTTTGGTTTGGACCTCTATACCTTCCTGTATCCCAATGACTCAAAAGTTTGGTCTCTTTATGTTATCCCATATTTCTCGGATGTTCTGTTCATGGTTTCTTAACAGTCTTGCTGAGCTGTCTATGTTCTTTTCAAGTTGAAATACTTTGTCTTCATTGTCTGATGTTCTATCTTCTAAGTGTTCTACTCTGATGGTAGTATTCTCAATTGAGTTTTTAAGTTGGTTTATTGCTTCCTGCATTTCTAGGATTTCTGTTTGTTATTTTTTACAACTTCTATCTCCCTGTATAATTGATCTTTTGCTTCTTGGATTTGTTTGTGTAATTCATTGTCGAAGTGATCTTTCATTGTCTGATTTTGCTGTCTAATGTTTTCCTGGAGACTCCAGATCATCTGAAGCATGTATATCCTGAGTTCTTTATCTGACATTCCATCTGCTGCAGCTATTAACTCTTCTAAATTTGTGTTGACCTGCATTGCTTGTGGTCCTTTTTTCTTTGTCTTTTCATACGGCTCGCGTTTCTTTCTGCTTGGTGAAACTGTTGTGATATTGAAATTTTCCCCCTATATATTTATATTGCTCTTGTATATTTGAAAAATCTTCCTTGCAGGGGCGGGGGGTGGCTGTGCTGCTCCTCCAATTGGGGTGATCTATCTACCACGCTGATGGGCCGCTGGGCCTGTTCTCCTGATCGGTCGCAGGTCTGCCTACCATGCAGGCGTGGGAGGCGGCTCTGCTCTGCCCCTCCTCCAATTGGTGTTACGTGTCTACCACACCCGTGGACCCCTGGGGTGTTCTGCCGATCGGTCGCAGGTCTGCCTACCTTGGAGGCGCGGGCGGCGGCTCTGCTCTGCCCCTACTCCAATTGGGGTGACGTGACTACCACGCCGGCGGGTGGGTGGGCCTGTTCTGTGGTCGGTCACAGGTCTGCCTACCTTGAGGGCATGTGCGATGGATATGCTCTGCCCCTACTCCAAATGGGTGAAGTGTCTGCCATGCTGGCAGGCCACTGGGCCTCTTCTGCTGGTCAGGTGCAAATTTTGTCTACCTTGAGGACGCGGGTGGTGGCTCTGCTCTGCCGCTACTCCAATTGGGGTGTCGTGACTACCAAGCCGATAGGTTGCTGGGCCTGTTCCGGGCACGTGCAAAGATTCTGCTCTGCCCCTACTCCTATTGGGATGACGTGACTACCATGCCGGTGGGCCACTTGGATTGTACTAGGCGCGGGAGAAGGCTCTGCTCTGCAACTACTCCAATTGAGGTGACGTTACTACCACGCCTGCTGGTCACTGGGCCTGTTCTGGGCACCTGCGGCGGCTCTGCTCTACCTCTATTCCAACTGGGGTGAAGTGATTATCATGCAGGTGTGTCGCTGGGCCTGTTCCGAGCATGGGCAGCGGCTCTGCTCTGCCCCTCTGGCTTGATGAAAAAGTGAGAGAGACTCGGGTGTTTGTGACTCACTTTCTTTACCAGGAGACTAACTGTTTCTGTCACCGCTGGTATCAATGAAGTTATCTCCTCCGCTGCTTTCTGATGACATCAGATCTCTGCCATGTTGGTATCCCATGCAAAAGGCAGCATTTCGTTCCCTTTGCTGGGTGACCAATGCAATGGGTGAGTCCTGACTTGCCCTCACAAGCCCCGTCTCAATCCTGTTGCCACTGCCTATGAAGGCTAGGTTGATATTTACCTCCACATTATTCAGCAAGACCCGGACCGGGAAGCAGTTTCCACGGGTTCTTTAGCCCTGAGCAAGATCAGTTCGGGGAGGCCAAATTTGGCCGCTCTGGGCTCAGTGTATGTTCTAATAGGAGCAGGCTCCAAGACGCAGTTTCTGCGGGTTCTTTAGCACTGAGCCTGAGTAATTTGTCTGCGAGACAAAGGTGAATGGCATCCTGAAATTACCTGTTGTATAGCTGAATGAGCTGCGATCAGTCGAAAACAGGGATGGTGACGTCAGCTCTTCAAGATGGTGGACGCTGGCTTCCTCTGTGGTCTGACCGGTATGGAGAATGGAATTGAACCGCATCCATCCCCGTCTCAATCCCAGAATTCAGCACTGAGCACAGTAATTGCATAGCTGGCAGGAGCCCATAGAATTAGCACAACTGTATATTTGCGATGCTATCTCGTCGTTTCCCAGTGCGCACCACAGACTCTAGCTAGAGGGCAATTTGCTGAATAAGCAGCATGACCCTCCGTGCGGACAAATCACTCGCGTTTGAGCCCCTCTAGCTGATCCTCGTGAGATGGATATATGTCCACTAGGTTGTGGAGCACCCCAAATTTGCTGGAAATTCCTAACAAGATAGGTTTTAGCCGTTCTAACTCGTCATTCTCCCGCACAGTGACGTGGTACATGGGGGTAATGCACTCCATTCGCCGCCATCATGTGATCCCCCAAAGTTAGTTTTCAGTACTAGGAAAAAAATATGTATTTCAGGTGGAGGAATATTTCTGAGAATAATCTTGTGAAAAGTTGATTATAAATCCACATACACGAATATGAATGAATTTAGGGAGGGTATAAAAAAATATACTAAATATTTTTAAAAATCTGGAGAGTGAATATATATATATATATATATATATATATATATATATATATATATATATACACACAGACACACACACACACACACAGACATTAAAAAGTAGCATTATGTATGTGAATTGAAATTCACCATGAAATATATATCATCCACAGATCCAAAAATATTAATTTTAATGTACATGGATTTATGTTGTTCAACTAAGAAGCTCACCCATATGTTGAATTTTCAGTTCCAATAGCATTAAGTAGGAGTGATCTCTTCTCACAATTTGTATCTGCCAAGCCAGCCACCTCACCAAATGTACGACTGATAGCAGGTAGAATTCTATATGTGCTTATAAAAATACATGTGATGAATAGGCTACAGAGAAAGGGAGACAGTTATTCACATATTTGTTAACTTTTAAAACACATGGAGAACTATTTCAATTAAAATTCGCTAGATTTATAACACCTACCATTTATCATATGAAAGGCAAGTCCAATTATACACCATGCCTCCTGTGAACCTCTTGTATTTGTATTCTCTTTGGGTTATTATTCTCCATCAAATTAGGATAAGAAGTCAAAGTCAAGTAGGGTATGTGTTAGTGTCAGGGATGCAGTATTTCGAATGGAAAATTGGAAAATGTATCCAATGTGTATGCAAATATGTGCTACACAAATATCTTCCCACTCTCATTCAGAACAATGCCTTGACATTACCTTCGCCCTACATAAGACACAATTAGAGGAGAAGATTTAGAAAATCTGTGAATACATATGTGGAATGGAAAATGCTCAGAAGTTCACAAATTTGGAAGTGGTAGAGGAGTTTCCAAAAGGGACAGGGTAATCACTCCAAAAACATGAAGTTCTGCCAGCTTAACATCTGAAGAAACTGCCTCTGAGGTTGGGCAATGAAATATATGCTGTTGTCAGAAGCATTAGCTTCATATGTAGTGAGACCATCAAATCTTGTTCTGCATCTATGTGACCTGGAGGACATGGTTTCTTATTTTCCAATGAACATGAGGCAGCAGTGCTGAATTTTCTATTTGTAGGTACACTGTGGCCACTGGTGTCTCCCCGTGTGGACTGTAAATTCATTTGGTCATCCTCCACTTTCGTGGTGTTTCTTGCTGCTGCACTGGGAGTTTGGTATTGCTTCATTAAATACAAGGGTTCAACTGGGACACAGTGCTGAAGTGAGTTCTGTCAAGTGTGGTGGGTCGGGTTCTGCAGGAGAATGCACCAACCAGGCTTCTATCCCACATAGATTGCCCCATTGACCATAGCAACCTGATTCTGAACATTGCCCTGAAACCTCTCCATATAACAATATGCTTTTACATATAAGGTTCTACTGACTGCAAAATGTCAGTCACAATCCATTTGGAAGCCAATGGCAGATCCACATGCCCCCACCACAGATGTTTTATCACACACCTGCCAACCACTGCTCTAGTACAACTACTCAGCATGATCCAACTTACTGGAATCTCTGTTCTACACCATTTTCATAAAACCCAGTCAATCAGGGCACTGTCCTGTATACTCATGATCAGCAACAGGACATCCAAATGTTCTCCAGTGCTACCCGGTCATGGGAATTTCAAAAATTTCATGTTATTGATCTAGCCAATTTTCAAGGATGAAGTTGGAGCCACTGTGGATTTCAATTCACTCAGAAACCATTAAATGGTGAGGAAGCTCATTTCAATGAAAACTCTGGAGAATTCTTACAGGCAAGGCTTCCAAAAGTGCCCAAAAGTCAGATTAAGCCAGGCCCATTGAGGTCTACAATGTATGGTCCATGTGTGTTTTGACTCTCAAATATGGCTGCCAAGTCTTTAAGAATAATATCATGTGATATCCTGGCTGAGATTCCCTGTCCTCTGTGGAAAGTCAACTTGGGCTTAGATGTCACTTTCCAAAGGCAACTCTCATGCATGGCCATTTAAAATTCCAACACAATTCCTGGCAATAATTCTCTGAGATCAATAAAGAACTCAGTCTCTAAGGGGCATCACACCAGAGTGCAAGCCTAGTTTGACCCAGTGATCTCTTCCAACCGCCAGACAAATGTCCACAATTAAAACCAAAACACTCTCACATGGCCCTCATCTTCTTCCATGTAGACACTCATCATATCCTCTGGCTGGAGGTTTCCATTAGTGACGCAGCCCATGACAGTGTCCAAAATAAGCTCCCTGCCCCTCATTTGCCTAAAGTCAGGGTAGCCTGGACTCTCTTCCTGTGAACCAGGAGTGATCAAATAGGCCTGCCTTTAATATTGCTTGGCTTCTCCAACTTGAGGCCTTCTAGCTTTGGGGTTTAGATTCTTTAAGTGAATTGGAGTCATGAAAATCAAGCCCCTATGGCCTAGCCTCTGCAGGGCTTTGAAGAACACATTTGATCCAAAGGATCCATATTCTCACTTGATGGATATCAGGAACCTACCAGAGGAAGGCAAGAGAGTTCATCAAAAATATATGATCTTTTTGCCATTCTGGTTTTGGATGCACACATGGGATCTATCTTTAGATCCATCAGGTGCTGAGAATCTAAGCCACAGCCTCACACAGGGCCAACAGGCTGATTCAGACATATCCCAATCCTAAGCAATTAAGCAAAGAGCCACAGGTGATGCCCATTCATTTCCATTTGAAAACTCTTTTTTTCAGGCTTCACAAAGTGGTGGCTTGAGGCAAAAAACTTCCTGACATTCAACAGAACAATAGGTAAGCAAAAGGACCAAAGCAGGGTTTCTCCACTGAGACTTTCCTGGTCAACAGATATCTGAGATTTCTGAGATGCTAGCCATTTCCTTCAGCTATCCATTACATAGCCATGTCACAGATCTTGGAGGTGGTACAAATCTTGGACACAAAACCATGATACTATTCTGGAGAGTGGGCTGAATTGAGAGAGAAAACAGGAAATTAGGAAGCTTGTAGGTGTTGCCCATCCATAAGGCAAGCCAGAGTCCACTCATGAATTGGGCAGGATGAATGCTGGGAAGCTTTCTACTAGACAGGACACATCCATTGATGCATTGTCTTTTCTAATGTCTACAACAATGGACTCAGTGGGATACACACACATAGAAACACTCGCCTTGTCAAAGGACTTAATAGAAATATTCCACTCCATACCAAATAAACCGCCTTTCCTACCTATTCTCCGAACATGAGACAAAACCACAAACTCACACCCACACCCACAAAGGCACCTCCTTCCCCCTAGTAGGTCTGTGACTCCCCGGAGTGTCCTCTGACTGGTGGGCCATACTATGTTCCCCGGAAATGACCTCTTCTGTCTCAGATCATGTCTGCTTGGCCAACTCTGTGAAGTTCTCAAGAGTCAGCGGTGAGACACTACCTGCTTTCTCAGGAAAAGCCCCTCTTCACAGGTTTCCTGGCATTTGGCCATCCTCACATCTGTAGGTACCAAGAAAGACTGACTCTGTCCTTGGTAATTCCAAACATGTGAGACCACTGGGACTAGAACAGGGACTGTCTCTGGGTGCCTGGCTTCCTGGATCCCAAGTTCAGAGAGTTCCCTCACCAAGGAAGTGAGGTGAGATCACTTCCTTCAGGATCTGAATGATGTCACTGCCTTGGCAACCACTTTGTCCTAACAGTTGCTTCCAAAAGTACCATGAGGTGGAGGCTGCCCCGATTTTCATGGGACACTTTCTCTAGTTAGAATGCTGTATCAACCATAAGCACCCGGGAACAGCTTCCACACAGGACTGGTTTGGTCCATGTTCTATACATTAAGAAGAGAGAGAATGATTCAGACACAACCCTTCATCCTGACCAGGATGATTGCCATGGAAGTTGACTTTTGCTTTCTGAGGTACTTCATAGCTGCCTTCATCTTCACCAGGGATTATTTCTGCATGAACATTTGAGTTTCTCAGCAGGTGAAGATCCCCTAGATTCCTGTAGTTTAATACCCACACTGTTCCTGCTCTCCTGCAAAGTTAGTGTATGGTTAGGGTTAATAATATTTTCGATTTGGGTTAGGAATCATTCTGCAGGATGAATAATGGGATTGGGAACCTGTGATATTTATAAGAATATATAGGTGAAATATATGTATAAAAACGGGAATCTAAGAAAGATTTGAAGCCCAGAAGGGCATTGGGCCCTTGGTTTGGATACTTAGTGTTGAATAATGTTCTGTACAATTGTCTCAGTTAAATCGAAATACAATGGCATAGGACCTTGTACCTTGGATGATTGAATGTAGAAGAGAACATCCAGTCAAAAAGGGATAGTCGGTAGGATTAGGAAGATAGTCAGTAGGTTTAGGAAGAAGAGTGAGTATATGATTTGGAAAAAAAAGCTTCTTTAGCAATAGGGATTCGTTTAGAGAGTGAATGTAAATGTCAGCACATGTGAAGAGTAAGCCAAAATGATGAACTGGGGAAAATATGTAGGAAAGCAGGTGTCAATAGAGACATTACTAAATCAGGCAAAGTATAAAGTGAGGGATAGGATTAGACATTTTCAACAGGCTTGAGTTTGAATACATAATCATAGGAAAAAACAAATATGTCGTCATGAATGGGAATGACATTTGAGAGCATTAGGCAACCTGGAGATGGATGTTATTAGTTATCAACATTCACTTTCCTTTTAGGCTTTGGTACAATCATAAGTGTGATATTTTATTTTTTTGTTGTTCAGAATATTACTGTGATAAAATGTATATGTAGATCAGGTGACATGAGTATTTCTTTCACCATTTCTGGGAGCAATAATTTGAAGACACATACATTAGTATTAGGGGCACAAAGAGGTGTAACCTCTGTCTATGAATATAGAGATAATGCATGAATAGACCATACTATGAATAAATAACATAACTGATTCCACTTTAAATAATGGATTGAATTGACATGTGAAAATATATAAGAAATCTTATATTGATATACAATCATTCATTCCAACCAGTTATATATTTAATGGTAATATTAGGATTATGATTTATGATGAATGGTGTTTGAGTTTTGCTTTATAAGTGATGATGTTAAACGAAAGTAATGTGTTTGGAAAGAAGTCTCATGAAAAGACCAGTCAAGAAACATGGAGGAATGCATGTGTTCTGAATCAGGAAGTGATTGATCGTGAAACAAATGTCTATAAATTTTCTAATTTGTGACTGAAATATATATCCTATGATGTGGATAAACTGAAGACATAGTAACGTACAAGTGTTGAATAAAAATGAAAGTCAAAATACACATCATGTCCCCTAGGAATCTACTTGCATTGATTTTAAACTGGCTAAGTAAATGTAGAAATAATAGGGTTTGTATGCACCATTCACTGAATTTAGTTTTCAGTACTAGGAAACAATATGTATTGCAGGTGGATGATTATTATGAGAATAATCTTGTGGAAAGTTGATTATAAATCCACAGATATGAATATGAATGAATTTAGGGAGTGTATAATAAGACACATATATTTCATATTTTGAAAAATCTGTAGAGTGTGTATATATATAAATATAAATATATATATATACAAACACGCACATGCACATATATTAAAAAGTAGCAATACAGGAGATCCATTATTAAGGCAGGCATGGAGAAATCAAGTCTCTGATCTCTTCAGCTGCACGGGCATAGGAAGTCGTAAACTGTCTAAATGCTGTTTGCTCAGAATCACTAGGCAATGTTGACCTGTTGTGAATCTGGGGCGAACAGTCTGCGCCCCTCAGAACACACAAAGAGCCCGGATTGGCTGCATTCAAGCTTAGATTCGTCTGGTTTTTGTGACTCAGCACTAACATTCCCGCTGAAATAACTGGTTGGGCTTTCTGAATTGGCAGAGTTAAAAGACAACTGAGCCTTCATAGGCAGTGGCCACAGGGTTGAAATGTGGCTTGGGAGAGATAGTCAGGACCCACCCATTTCATTGGTCACCCAGCAAAGGGAACGAACGGTCACCATTTTAATGGGATACCACCATGGCATAGAACTGACATTACAGGCGGAGGAGATAACTTCATTGAAACCAACGCGACAAGTGTGTAATTCCATTGCCATCTCTCTCAACACCACGGGGAAACCTCAAGGGCCCCTCCCAGCTCTCCCAGGAGCACGATAGCCAGACCTAGGGAAACAGGATTGGCTCAGGACTTGCGGCGTGGAATTCCCGGCTACCACTCCCACCAGTGCTGACAATTGAGGTCTCTTACACCACCTACCAGGGGCATGGCTCCCGGAAGACAAGAAAATTCGCTGGCGGTTCTCAGGACAAAGCTCTACAAACTTAGGGTCTGAGGGAGGCAAACAGGGAGAGTGTGCCCAGGCGTTCATTAAAACAGGGCTACCAGGAGCAGAGGCCTGGCGTGTAACCAGTATTGTGGTGAGCGTCAAAGGTGAGCGGGGCCTGGCTTGAGGAAGCACAAGAGAAGGCCCTAGGCACTCAGGATTGGAGACCCACCAAGTCTGGGAGGAAGAGCTGCTGCACAGTGATTTGTTCCCACTTATTTAGAGGAGAATCTTGGCCCAGTGCACACAGCTCCACCTACTGGAAGAGAAGTTAATTGAACTCTAGTACTGCATGTATTATTATTATTATATTATTTGTATGTTTTTCTTTTTCTTTCATTTTCATTTTTGTTGTTGTTCTTTAACTTTTTTAATGTTTTTTATTTTTTTAATTTTTTATTTCATTATTATTATTATTATTTTAAATTTTAATTTTCATTTTTTAATTATCATTATTACTTAAAATTTTCTTTCTTTATTTTCTATTTTTTTCTTTTGTCTTTTCATTTCTTTTCAATTTTATTATACCCCCTTCCTTGAATTCTACCTGGCTACTCTCATTCTCTTTAGTGACTTCTTCCCTTCCCTTCTAATATCTTTCCTTCCAAGCATCAAATAAATTTATAAGAGTAAGCAGTAACTCAGTAGTCAAACAGAACAAGTAGTAACATGAGCAGGATAAAAAAGCAAGGAAGAAAAAAAGTACAAACAATGAAGGACAGCCTAAATATTCAAGAGCATCTGGAGTCATCAGAAAAATGCTCATTTAAAGAACTCAAGGAATACCTTAGACAGATGGAATGGAACATTAAAGAGGATACGAGACAACAAAAACAAACAGTGAAAGAACGCATTGAAAATGAATTACATAAACAGATAAAATAAGAAATTAAGCATCTTTATCAGGAGATAGAGATTATTAGAAAAATCAAACAATAATTCTAGAAATGAAGGAAATGATAAACCAAATAAAAAACTCAATTGAGAGTATCACTAACAGAGTGGAGCAAGTAGAAGACAGAATGTCAGATAATGAAGACAAAATATATCATCTTGAAAAAACTCTATCCAAGAAAGAAATGCTGTAAAAAATTATGAGAAAACATCCAAGAGATATGGGATAACATAAAAAAAACAAACTTATGAGTCATCCCGAAAGAGGAAGGTACAGAGATTCAAACCAAGGGAATGAGTAACCTGCTGAATGAAATAATTAGAGAAAACTTTCCAAAAATAAAAATGGAAACAGATAAACAAATTGTAGATGCTTACAGGACACTGAGCACACAAAATCACAGTAGACCAATGCCAAGACACATTGTTATGAAGATATCCAATATACAAAAAAAAAAGAGAAAATATTAAAACCTACCAGAGAAAGGAGGCAGATTACAATCAGGGGTAAAACAAAAATGTTAACAATGTTTATTTTTTTTATCACAGATGCTGGAAGTGAGAAGATCCTGGAACAACGTACTTCAAGCACTGAAAGACAATGGATGCCAACCAAGAATTATGTATCCAGCAAAATTAAGCTTAATGTAAGACAACAAAATAAAAATATTTCATGATAAACAAAAGCTAAAAGAATTTGCAGCCAGAAAACCAGCATTGGAAAGCATCTTGAGCAAAACACTACACGAGGAAGAAATGAAAATCAACAATGTAAACCATCAGTGGTAAGTGCCTCAGTAATGACAGAGGGCGGGAAAAGCTAATCATGGAGAAACAAACTAATTTAAAAAAAAGATATAAGCAAACATGGGTGGCAGTACAAACCATATATTAATAGTAACTCTAAACGTTAATGGCTTAAACTCTCCAATAAAGTGACATAGGCTTGTAACTTGAATTAAAAAAAACAAATCCAACAATATGTTGCCTCCAGGGGACACATCTGAATGGAAAAGACATACACAAGCTGAAGGTGAAAGATTGGGAAAATTTATACCATGCACACAGTCCTCGTAACCAAGCAGGGGTGGCCATTCTCCTATAGAATAAAATCGACCTCAAGACTAATTTAATCAAAAGGGATAAGGAAGGACATTATATACTGTTAAAAGAAACCATTTACTGACAAGACATAACAATTATCAATATTCACGCAGCAAATAATGGTGCTGCCACGTTCATTAAACAAATTCTCCTCAAGTTCAAGAATCATATAGACCACAGTACAATAATTATGGGTGACTTCAACTCACGTCTCTCACCATTGGACAGATCCTCCAAACAAAAGTTGAATAAAGAAACTATAGAACTCAATATCACAATCAATACCCTAGACTTAACTGACATATATAGAATATATCAACCATTATCAAGTGGATATACTTTTTTCTCAGCAGCACATGGATCCTTCTCAAAAATAGACCATATGTTTTGCCATAGGGCAACCCTCAGTAAATATAAAGGGGAGGAGATAATACCATGAATTTTTTTGTGATCATAATGGAATGAAACTGGAAACCAATGATAAAAGAAAAAAGAAAAAATCATACATTACATGCAAAATGAACAATATGTTACTGAATGATCAATGGGTTACAGAAGACATAAAGGAGAAAATCAAAAAATTCTTAGAGATAAATGAAAATACAGACACAACATATCAGATTCTATGGGACAAAATGAAAGAAGTTTTAAGAGGTAAATTCATCGCCTGGAGGTCATTCCTCAAAAAAAGAAAGAAAAAAAAAACAACAAATAAATGAGCTCACACTTTATCTCAAAGCCCTAGAAAAGGAAGAGCAAAACAACAGCAAATGTAGCAGAAGGCAAGAAATAATTAAAATCAGAGCGAAATTGAAACAAAAGAAACTATTGAAAAAATTAACAAAACTAAAAGTTGGTTCTTCAAAAAGATAAATAAGATCGACAGACCCTTAGCCATGCTAATGAAGAGAAGAAGAGAGAGAACTCAAATTACTAACATACGGGATGAAAAAGGCAATATCACAACAGATGCAACATAAATACAGAAGAAAATTAGAAATTATTTGGAAACCTGTATTCCAAAAAAATAAAAAATAGTGAAGACATCGATAAATTTCTTAAGTCATATGATTTGCCCACACTGAGTCATAAGGGAACACACAATTTAAACAGACCAATATCAATGGATGAAGTAGAAGAAGCAATCAAAAAACTACCAACCAAGAAAAGCCCAGGACCGGATGGGTATACAGCAGAGTTTTACAAAACCTTTAAAGAAGAATTAATACCATTACTTTTCAAGTTATTCAGGAAATAGAAAAACTGGGAGCTCTGCCAAATTCGTTCTATGAGGACAACATCACCCTGATTCTGAAACCAGACAAAGACACCTAAAAGAAAGAAAACTACAGACAAATATCTCTGATGAACCTAGATGCAAAAATCCTCATTAAAATTCTGGCGAATTGGATACAAAGGCACATCAAAAAAATTGTGCACCATGATCAACTAGGATTCATCCCTGGGATGCAAGGCTGGTTCAATATATGGAAATTAATAAATGTTATTCACAACATCATTGGACTTAAAGATAAGAACCATATGATCATCTCGATAGACGCAGAAAAAACATTCAACAAAGTAGAGCATTCCTTTATGTTCAAAACATTTTAAAAACTAGTCATAACAGGAACTTACCTCGACATTGTAAAAGCTATCTATGTTAAGCCTCAGGTTAGCATCATTCTGAATGGAGAAAAATTGAAGGCATTCCCTTTAAAATCTGGAACAAGACAGGGATGTCCTCTATCACCACTTCTATTCAATATAGTTCTCGAAAAACTGGCCAGAGCAATTAGAGAGATGAAAGACATTAAAGGCATAAAAATAGGAAAAGAAGAACTTAACTTATCACTATTTGCAGATGACATGATTCTATACATAGAAGACCCAAAAGGGTCTACAGAAAAAACTACTAGAACTAATAAATGAATGCAGCAATGTGACAGGATAGAAAATCAACATGCATAAATCAAAGGCATTTCTGTATATTAGCGACAAAACTTCTGAAACAAAAATGAGTCAAAACACTGCATTCCCAATTTCCTCAAAATAATTAAATACTTGGGAATCAACCTAACAAAAGAGGTGAAAGATTTATATAATGCAAACTACAGAACCCTAAAAAGAGAAATAGAATAAGATCTTAGAAGATGGAAAAATATACCCCGTTCATGGATAGGAAGAACTAACATCATAAATATGGCTATATTACCAAAAGTTCTCTACAGGTTTAATGCAATGCCAACCAAAATCCCAAAGGAATTTTTTGTAGAAATAGATAAAGCAATTATGAAATTCAAATGGAAAAATAAAAGACCCAGAATAGCAAAAGCAATTCTAAGCAGGAAGTGTGAATCAGGCAGTATAGCAATACCAGATTTCAAACTATATTACAGAGCAATTATAATAAAAACAGCATGGTACTGGTACCAAAACAGGCGGGTTGACCAATGGTACAGAATGGAGGACACAGAGACTAATCCAAAAAGCTACAACTATCTTATATTTGATAAAAGAGCTAATGGCCTGCAATGGAGGAAGGATGGCATCTTCATCAAATGGTGTTGGGTAAACTGGAAATCCATATGCAACAAAATGAAACTGAATCCCCTCCTCTTGCCCTGCACAAAAGTTAACTCAAAGTGGATTAAGGAGCTAGATTCAAATCAGAGTCTCTGCGTCTGATAGAAGAAAAAGTTGGCTCAGATCTACATATTGTGTGGTCAGGCTCCAAATTCCTTAATAGGACACCCATAGAACAAGAGTTAATAACAAGAATCAAGAAATGGGACTTACTTAAACTGAATTTTTTTTTCTCAGAAAGAGAAACAATAAGAGAGGTAAATATGGAGCCTACATCATGGGAACAAATTTTTAGTCCTCACCCTTCACATGGAGCCCTAATATCTAGAGTATACAAAGTATACAAAGAACTCAGAAAATTAGACAATAATATAACCAATAACCCAATGGGCCAAGGACCTGAACAGAAACTTCTCAGAGGAGGACATAGAATCAATTAATAAGTACATGAAAAAATGCTCTCCATTTCTAGCAGTAAGAGAAATGCAAATAAAAACCACCCTAAAATACCATCTCAATCCAGTGAGATTGGCAGCCATAATGAAGTCAAACAACAACAAGTGCTGGCGAGGATGTGAGGAAAAGGGTACTCTTGTACATTGCTGGTGGGACTGAAACTGGTGCAGCCAATTTGGAAAGGAGTATGGAGACTCCTGTGAAAGCTTGGAATGGAAGCACCATTTGACCCAGCTATTGCCCTTCTTGGACTATTCCCTGAAGACCTTAAAAGAGCGTACTACAGTGATACTGCCACATCGATTTTCATAGCAGCACAATTCACAATTGCTACACTGTGGAACCAACCCAGATGCCCTTCAATAGATGAATGGATAAAAAAAAAATGTGACTTTTATATACTATGGAGGATTACGCAGCACTAAAATATGACAAAATCATGGAATTTGCAGGGAAATGCATGGCAATAAGAAGATTATGCTTAGTGAAGCTAGCCAATCCCTAAAAAACAAATACCAAATATCTTCTTTGATATAATGAGAGCAACTAAGAACAGAGCAGGGAGGAAGAGCATGAAGAAAAGATTAACATTAAGCAGAAACATGAGGTGGGAGGGAAAGGGAGAGAAGAGGGAAATTGCATGGTAATGGAGAGAGACCCTTATTGTTACACAAAATTACATATAAGAGGTTGTGGGAAAATAAACAACGAGAGAAATGAATTAGAGTAGGTATGGTAGAGAGAAAAGATGGGAAGAGAAGGGAGGGGGTATAGTAGAGTATAGGAAAGGTAGCAGAATACAACATTAACTAATAGGGCATTATGTAAAAATATGGATGTGTAACTGATGTGATTCTGCAATCTGTATTTGGAGTAAAAATGGGAGTTCATAACCCACATGAATCTAATGTATGAAATATGATATGTCAAGAGCTTTGTGATGTTTTGAGCAACCAATAAAAAAGTAGTGATATATATGCCAATAGAAATTTATCATGAAATATATATAATCAACAGATTGAAAAATATTAATTTTACTGAACATGAAATTATGAATAATGTTATTCAACTAGGAAGCTCACCCATAGGTTGAATTTTCAGTTCCAACAGCGTTTAGGAGGAGTGATCTCTTCTCTCAAATTGCATCTGCAAATTCAGCCACCTCACAAGTGTATACGAGTGATATCAGGTAGGATTCTATATGTGCATATAAAAATACATTTGCTGAATAGGCTACAGAGAAAGGGAGACAGGGATTCATATATTTGTTAATTTTAAAAACACATGTAGAACTATTTCAACAAAAAATTGACTAGATTTATAACTCCTACAAAATATAATGCAAAAGGCAATTCCAACTATACACCATGCCTTCTCTGAACTGCTTGTATTTCTATTCTTTTTGGGTTATTTTTCACCATCATATTAGGATCATAATTCAGAGTCTAGTAGGGTTTGGGTTAGTGTCAGGGATTCAGTATTTCAAAATAAAAATTGAAAAATGAATCCAGTGTGTGTGTAAATATGTGCTACACAAAAATCT